>NC_083613.1:31019824-31194824 GCF_963584025.1 Labrus mixtus | reverse complement strand
GGAGTGGGAAACGCCATGCGGGAAAGGAGCCACAGGTTGTACTCGAACCCGGGCCGCCTGCTTGAAGGACTACAGCCTCCATACATGGGGCGTGCGCACTAACCACTGCCCCGCAAATTTGTTTTTCTCTAATAAATTTAAATTGTCCATGTTGGTATAAATTTTTGATTCTATTTCAAGGTATCGATACATTCCTATCTTCAATTTTAAGGTACTTTTATTTGATAAAAAAACATTTTGGGGTGTTTTCAAACACCAAAATACACATAAATCCTGAAAATGTCATAAAAATTTCCGGCATGGATGCAAACAGACGATTTTTCACACCAGAAGTCAAGATTTTTTTCCCCTACCAGCTCCCGATTTAACTTTCCGCGTGCAATCATGGGGAGCCGATGTATGAAAGCAGCAGGAAATATTCTGAGAAATTCAATGCAACGGTAAAATGATGATTATACCTCACGACCACGGTGTGGCCTGTTCAGTCCTCATGCACGTCATTACAATGCGTCATACTCTTTTATGCTCACCAGTATGTTCTTTTCCTCTTATTCCTCGATACCATGAATGTGTTCGATAACAGGAAGTATTGCTTAAAAAAAAAGCACAAACTGATCCCACAGCGTCAGACTCTGCTAAGACCCCCTCCCTCCCCTCCTGTATGACAGGGGAAGCCTCCCCATCTGAGGTGTACATGTGAACAGGCAACTCAGGAAGACTTCAGGAGCGGGCCTGTCCTGAAATCTTCCTGAAAAGTTCAGGAATGAGTGTGAAAAAGTCTCACTGAACCTAGTCAGAGCAGAGTTCACAAACTGTTCCAAAGATGAACCTTCACTACGCTTAAAAATAAATTCAACATTGTATTCAGTCTTCTTGTTATTTCAACCAAGTATTAAGCCCAAATGGATGATTCCTGACAAGTTGAAATTACAATATGACAAAATGAAAGGGGCATTTCAGCACTCTACTATAACAGTCACAAGACTAACAGACCGGTCATGCTGGCAGATCTCAGATTCTGTATTTCTAATTAAAAATGTACAATTGGATAAAACTGGTAAATGATTCATTCTGACCTCTCGACGGGGTTAAAACCATCCTTTGTCAATCAGTCGTCCAAATTGAACATACAGCCTTGTGTATCTTTCAGATCTTTCAGCATGCTCAGATTTATTCACCCATTATGGACTCAAGGTTAACTGTCACTCATTGGAGGAGATTTCACTCAAAGCTGTTTCTATTTTCTGTCTTGAAAGCTTTATGTCCAGTATGTAGAAGTGTGCTTATCAACATGTATCATGGTTAAGGTGTGTGCGTGTGTGCATGTGTAAGGAATTTTTTTAGCAATGTTAAAAATAAGGAAGTGACCAGTTACTCAACACAACACCTGACACCTGTCTGGCTATATTTAGAGCTCATGATGTAGACAGTAATTGTGTATGAGTGTAAGTAAGTGTGTGTTTCTGTGTGTGTGTGTGTGCGTGCGTGCGTGCGTGTGTGTGTGTGTGTGTGTGTGTGTGTGCGTGCGTGTGTGTGTGTGTGTGTGTAAAAGAGCAAAGGAGGCCTAGAGAGGTTGTGGAAGGGAAGTCTGGGTGAGTACGTTTATTAGCTGAGGTTGGAGGTTTATGTGCATAAGTGCACCTATGAGAGCCTGAAAGAAATTAAATGTGTGTGTGTGTTTGAGAGAGAGAGAGAGAGAGAGAGAGAGAGAGAGAGAGAGAGAGAGACGGACAGAGACAGGGATAGGGAGAGAGAGAGTGTGCACATGTGTGTTTCTTGTATACTCGTTAGGTCGGTATCCAGCCTTAGCAATCAGCGGTAATCCTGACTCAGCATCAATAATGACCCCATTAGTCATAAACCCCTGCTGGTGCACACACACACACACACATATACACCCAAACACACACACACACACACATATACACCCAAACACACACACACACACACACACACACACACACACACACACACACACACACAGAGAGACTGCCAGATGGACACTTCCTCTCATTAGCGTGTATGTGCCTGCACATGTGATATGCACAGATATACCATGTATCAGAGCTTCTCATCCATTAATGGAACCTGCTCGAGCGGATCAGTCATCTTCACACCACTGTTCATGCGGGTGTTAAGCAACAGCGATTAAAAAAAAATGTGTCACTTGTGTAATTTCACAACTGTCATCACAGCTGCATTTGAATTATCATTCCATGTATTTACATAGTTTGATGGTGAATATCTGGATTCAAAGGGAACTGATTAAAACTCATCCCTGTTCATGAAAAAATAAATGTGTCTATTATTTAATGCAAACAATCCTCGCCTCTAAATCTCTCTCTTTTTAACATCTGTTCTCCCTCATAAGGTGAAAATCCATGCTTTTAAAGATAATACTGACATGTTGATAAGTAAATACAGCTTGTGGAGTGCTGGACTGATTGAAAGGACTCCTCAATTAAAGTAAATGAGTGACCATCGAAGGTGGGCGGCGCAGCACAGAAAATGTACTTTGCTTAGGGCAGAGGAAATCATCATGCAGGAAGACAGTTTAGACCTCTTGTCCCTCTGAGAGACGCCCCAAAAACCGACCTCGTATTATGATTGCAGTGCCACATATCCTCTTGGATGAAGGTGCTTTTCTCCTCCTCTCCCATTCTTTTAAAGAGATATTCAGTCAAAGCAAAAACATTATCAAAGAGGTCTTCCATTAAAGTGAATAACTCGAAGTCAGGACCACAATCTTTCTGTTAAATTATGATTCAGGGGACACAGCATTAAATCAAATGAATTTTCATTTGCCACTTCATTAAGCTCGCCGTATTCACCGGTTCTTTCATCTTCTGACACACCTCCATATCTCCCTGTTTCAATATGTAGAGGTAATATGGCACATCACACCGAGCACACAGTGATCCCCGACTCCTGGGCAAGTTATACTTCACATATTCTCCACAGTTATAATCCTTCTTAAATGGACAATAAGTTCCCAGTTTTGGCCTTTGCAAGATTTATTTTTGCCCCCTTATTTTTAAACATTTAACCCCGCACTTGAAATACAGTGTCTAATGTTTCACTGTATCACCAGGATGCTCCTGCAGACATGTGACTTGTGGAGCCATGCCTGTCTAAAGAGTGTCCTTGGCACTCTGCAGCTTTGAAGCAGGAAACCCAGCTGTGATTGTTGACTGCTTAATTTTTGTCCTTTCACATCTCGTAGCATATGAATAAAAAACACATGGACATGCTAACAAGGCTGAAGTATTGATTTCCTCTTATTGTTGTCTTAAAGGTCACATATTATTATTCTCCTTTTCAACAAGTTTAAATTAGTCTTAGAGTTTCCTAAAACATGTCTGTAAAGTTTCTTGTTCTAAATCCACTCTGATCCTGTATTTGATCATGTCTATAAACCCCTCTATTTCAGCCCTGCTCAGAACAGGCTGTTTCTGTGTCTGTACCTTTAAAAATGTAAATGAGCAGTGTCTGACCACGCCCCCTCTCTGGAAGGGGATGTGGCTCGGCTTTCTCGCTCCACGTCCTATTGTTTACGGTGAGAAGGCAGACTCAGAGGGCAGAACAAACACCTAGCTGTGGGAGTGTCACCCACCTGGGGGGAGGGGCTACTGCCCTTTGTGATGTCATGAAGGGAACATCTCTAAACGGCCTGTTTGAGCACACATTTTCTGAAAAGTGGAGCAGGCAAAAGACGGAGAGGATGGACTTTTCTCATCATTGGGGGGTTTGTAGACAGACTAGAGAAACATGTTAATATTGGAAAAACATGTTGAAGGGTATGTTGCATAATATTTGACTTTTAAAGAGAGTACTTTTTACTTTGCCTTCAAATGTTAAGGACTTTAAAAAATTTCCATGACTATAAATGCATATGTTTTCCAAAACTCATTAGATGACACTCTGCCTCAAACTCCTCTTTTTATGCACCAAGTTTCCCTTCGGCTTGTCGTGTCTTTCACAGTTGCATAAAGTATAATTTTACTTGACTTTCACACTGTAACAAAGACACATACAAAAATAATATGAAATGTCGTCCACAATTTACCCGCAAGGTGACAGTAATGGTATTCAAATACAACGCAATGTCAGAGTATGACTGATTCCGTTATCTTGTTCTGTGCTCGTCATCTTATTGCACTCAGACTTTTGTGTTTTTTACGAGTCAAGTTTCAAACTCAAACTACCTGGCTTATTTTGAATAAAATGAAAACTTCTGATGACAAATAGATGAAGCTGACTTCTTCAGAAAAAGCAGAGAAGTGGGCTTTGAGTTAAGAGTGAAATTTGAATATAAAATAACATGTATAAAAGCACACACACAGCACAGCGGCAACAACACAGCCTTCCTTCTATAGCATGACTTTAAGTTATGCCAATGCAGTAATTTTCAAACACACACACACACACACACACACACGGCAAGACAGACATATACACACACTGTGTTTCAGCCTGAATGTGTTTCGTCCGATTTTTGTGTGAATCTGTCTGTGTGTGTTTATGCAAGTATATAAACGTGTAGCCTTTGTAATTTTATGCTTTTTTATACACTGTGGGGACAATTCACTGACAATGGAGTGCAGCTGCTTGATAGCACATTGAATTGCACGTCAATTGCCGGTGCTATCTGCCACACTTTCAGTCTTATTCACAAATCATATTGCGCCAAAAAAAGCCCATAAAGTTATTTGTGCAGTTCGCTCTCGTTTGTGTCTGATTGTGAAGATGAACTGTCAGCCCCTCTCCTCTCTGCTGTGAGCTGCACTGTGCGCCCAGAAGTGAGTGCAGCTCAATGCAGCTCAATGCAGTCCACATGGGCTACAGATGGTGAGCTGGATGGGAAGGAGACACCTTTTCCCAGTTTATTGTGAAGTCAAGATTTGAAAGATGTGACACAAGTTTCATCATTTATGAAAGCCTGCAAGAGCATATTGTCCAGCTAAAAAAAAAACCACTCTCATCCGCCTGATTATAACAAAAGTCGTATTTACAGACTTACAGATAATTTATTTTTGGGTCATTCAAAGGTGGAATTGTTGACCCGATCAGTGGAAAGTTTGAGGTTGAGCCTTGTTTGCCCCAGAGGGATGCATAATGGCTCTTATAAATACGCACAGACAGCGCACTACACTCTACAATGCATTTCCGGATGGGTGTTCAACCCTTCGTGTGTGCTGTTGTAAAATAGACTCTATAGTCTTTTTGTCCCATTTGCAGGTTTAATATGCGCTAAAGTGCTGCAATCGTTTGCTGAATCATGCCTCCTGTTGTTTATGATACTGTGTGTGTTTGAAAGAGAGAGAGTAAGGGATGAGCAAAAACCTGTAATATAAATAACAAAGTGGCTTTAGTGCATAAACAAAAGACATAAATATATAGTCTATTGCACACACACACACACACACACACACACACACACACACACACACACATAAAGACAGTTAAATGTGAAAGATAGGTCCAGTGAAAAGATGTATTGCTGACTGTATAAAGGTCAAAAGTCACATGTCAAAGGTTAAAACCCAGTCAGCAAGACTGAACCACTCAGGAGACCTCATCTCTGCTGGACCCCGCCTGCATGTGAGTGACTGTTTTTAGTGTGTGTGTGTGTGTGTGTGTGTGTGTGTGTGTGTGTGTGTAGATTGACCCAGAGCGACACACATATGCACGTTTTACAATGACACCGTATTTTCTGTCATGTAAGGATGTGTGTGTGTCCATCGCAGAGCTTGCACTAAAAGGCACATAACCTTCTCTGTACACGTTTGTGAATGTGTGTGTGTGTGTGTGTGTGTGTGTGTGTGTGACCCTGTGCCCTACATCCTGACAGGATGAGCCGGCGGGCTGAGAGAGGAGCGCCGGACCCCGAGGTGTCAATCACAGATCGAGATTGACAGACGAGTTAGCCAGCGCTGCTCTCACACTCACCCACACACACACTCTCTCTCTCTCTCTCTCTCACTCTCTCTCTCTCTCTCTCTCTCTCTCAGGAGGGCACTCCGTCACTCTCTCAGCTGCCTGTCTCTCACTCCCTCTTCCTGTCTGTCTCCTCTCAGTTTCCCCTCTCTGCTCCATCACTCCCCCCCCTTCTTTTTGTCCGTCTCACAGCACAGAGTCTGTACATCCACATGCTGTTCGCAGTTTGTCAGCCCCCCCTTCTGATTCTCTCTTTTGCCTTCTTTGTCAGTCTTTCAACTCGTCTCTCCTCTTTTTTTTTCTCTGGCAGATGGGTGCCTCCAACCATTCTTGGTTCTGCTCTCTCTCCCAATACGTCTCCCTTCTTTGGTGTTTCTAGTTTGCTTCACAAAGCATGGTGTGCTCATTCATGCTTACTCACACATTTACAAAGTTTGAGCATTAAACTTCTTTTTGAGTTTTGGGGGATTTGTTGTATGGAAAACAAATCAGAGACGAAGCACTCTCTGATAACATTACATGAGCTGTATGTATCTTACGAGAAATAAAACGTGTTGATTCAGTTAAAGTAAGCGCTGTATGTTGACATGCACACAAAACCTGAACAGTTTTAGACCGAGGTATCTTTTTTTTAATTTCCTGTCTGAGCGAGTCTTCGTGGGTTTTTAAGCTGCATTTGGTCCAGCATCATCAAATGTTTCTTTGAAGCCAAAACACGACATTATAAAGAACAAAACAAAGTTTACTTTACAAAAATAAAAAAGTTATGTGATGAATATGGAGCTCTTTCCACACATGCATTCCTGCTGAACATTTTTAAGAAAACTCCAGAAAGTATGCCCCTGAATTCTTCCTGAGCTGCTTCTTCTCACATGTCTCCTACAGCATGAATGTCCTGCTGTGTTCACACTTGGGGAACTTTTTACCAGGGGGGCTGGCATAAAGTCGGGCTGAAAAATCTCACCGAGCACAAAATGTTTGTGGGACATTTTCAGGAGTTGTCCTAGTGGTGCTTGTTAAAGAATGAGATTTATTTATTGCACCAAATAAATAGAGACAGAAAGTAGAACTTTTTTAGTCTAGGATAAAAAAGCATTGCAAAATTGCAAAAGCAGTTAAAGCAGTTGAAATAAATGTGTAACCTTTATCTCGTTGTTTATTTTTATTTTGAAAAGCCTCTTTAACATCGAGGCCAGGGGACTACAGATGAAAAGTAGCATTTTGGCTAATTCTGGCATTTTTACCCATATATAATCATGTGTTTTTATTCCTAAATGAACTGAATTGAATTGAAAAAATAAGGAGTCATTCCAACAGTATCAGGAGTGGGAACCCATATGACCAGCAGATTACTCTTATTGGAAGAAGTAAATGTGTATACTTCAACATGTACTTATAGTATCAACTCTTTATTGCCCAGATGAACACAACCTGTTGTTGTATACGTTCTCGTTCTCCATCAGGGGAAATAAAGTGTGAATGATGAACAGGAGCGTTCTGAACACGAGCCATGTTTTGTTTTTGCACGAGGTGTCCAGATTGTTCCGACGCTGCTGCCAGCGTTCGTGTCACTGACAGACTAACAGAGTGTGAACCTGACCGCTATCACGAGGAGCGCAGACCTGACAGTAACATGCATCCCGGTGTGATCGCAGGGATACATCAAGTCACAAGAAGAAGTCACTTCCACAGACACTAACGTCGCCTGCGTGATTCTTATACGCCGATGACTCTGTTCTGTTGTGTTCTGCCGTTCTCCTGTGAAACCTCCAACCTCTCGCTTGTGCTATGGAACAACATGCTTATGCTACTGTTTATCCCAGGAACATCTAGGCCGACGAGCAAATTACTGCTGATGTGATAAGAGTTGTAAAATCCTTCCTCAGAGGGCTGTAAACTTGCTGTGCTGTGTTGTTGTTGTGCGATAACACTTCAGCCTGGACTTCCTGGTTTTTATATCTCATCTACCATCGCCCGGTACCTGTAGCCACACGCCCACATCAGCGCAGCCCCTTGCGGTGCTTTGATGCAGTGCTATTTTTGGCTTTCCAGGGTGAGGAGCAGCGGTGCTTTATGAGCAGCATCTTCATAACACAGCTAATATAGATTCATGTGCTTACATTTCCTACAGGGAACTTCTTAAGGCATAATTACAGCATGACTCATTCCACTCATTTTCAGATATTATTGTTCCATCAGTAAATTGTGGCAGGTTTTCTTTTATTTGAAGCTTTAATCTATGTAGAAAACCATTAAATAACGATACAGCATCCTTTGTTACCACTGTCCTCACTCTGAAGGAAACTGCTACTTATGTAAAAACCATCAATAGTAGAAAAGTTTAAAAACATTTTTGAGGATATAGACGAGTAGGGCTGCATGATTATTTGCATTGTATTTCATTGTTATTGCGATAAGAGCGCATGCATTAAGCACATTGTGCAAGTCAGAACTGATCTCTAAAGAATCTAAAATATGAAACAGAATGCTTTGTAGCTCATCATATATACAGTCTGTTTCTTACTGACTGAGAAACAGCTTCCTCCCCACAGCTGTGGACAAACTGCTGTAGACTTCATAAACCCCCTCCCCGCAATAAAAACAAGAAACAAGTGTGATTAAAGCCGCAAGCGGAGATGAACGGGGCCCTCTCCCTGTGGAGGAACAATATTTAAATTCTCTCATGTTTGAGTCATTCAACATTAGAGGCTACATAAACGTTCCAGAATACAGGGCAAAGGTGGGGCGTCGGTCGCCTAGTGGTTGGGCATGACCCCTGTACGGAGGCAATAGTCCTCCAAGTGGACGGCCCGGGTTCGAATCCGACCTGTGGCTCCTTTGCCGCATGTCAATCCCCACTCTCTCTCTCTCTCTCTCTCTCTCTCTCTTTCCCAGATTTCTGACTCTATCCACCGACCTATCTCTAAATAAACCTTTAAATATGCAGAGGAATGAACGCGTGCAGAGGAGCAAAGGGTGACGCAACACCAGCCGGTGAGAAAGAGTAGGGGACGAGGCGGCACGAGCCAGGGGGGACAGCTGGCGGTGCCGCTGCGGGTAAACTGTTCCCCCGATTAAAAACTGAAGTGGAGTCGTTATGCTGCAGCACATTTTAAAGTGTAATTTGAACAAACATATTTACATCTGATCACCCACCAGAAGCTGTGGTCCAGCCTAGCCAGCAGGGAGTCGCTTTGGAAGGCAACGAGCCCAGTGCATTCTGGGTGTTGAAGTATTTAAAGCCTTTGTGCAGAAAGGGGTCAAACACAGCTCCTATGTAGCACCGATTTCAAAGATTTTTTTTTCTTCACCTCTCTACCTCATACACGGTCTCATTTATGACAAGCCAGCTGCACATTTCCCCTTTAAAAAAAATATATATATTTGTGTTTGACAAACTGTGGTGAATCAAATTAGATTGGTTGCTAATCTACTCCACATTATTGTTGAATGATCAAATGGACCACCTCCTCCTGGTCAGTAATAACGGTGGCATGACAGAAAGAAATAGACGGTCCTCACAGAGACAGTAGGATCGCCACGTCCATCTGTGTACGTATACGTTCAGCTCGCTGCTGTCAAACGGGAGCCAGCCCCGGCCCTTTGAAGATGAACGTGTGTGTTTCCTCTTGGGGGCCATTAAAGAGTGCGGATGATCTATTAGTGGGTTAAACACACCCTCAGTGACCCTCCAGCTGCAACTTTAACCCCCCTCACTCACACACACACACACACACACACACACACACACACACACACACAAAAACACAACAGCGCTTCTCAGAGTGGTGGTTTTAATCAACATCGACAAATCTTCGCGTTTACCAAGAAACACAAATTGGTTCCTGTTAAGTTTGATGCACCTCAAACTTGACAGCCTGAACTCGTTTGCTTCTTGTGTCTGTAAGTGTCTGACTGTGTGTTTTTCATATTAAGGCGAGAGGGGGACGGAGGCTCATTCTCTCAAACTATATTCAGAGACTGTTTTAAAAAACCATAGTGTAGCCTCTTTTTCTATTCTACAATCTGTTCACATTTTTCTTCTTCTTCTGTTCTCTCCGCGCGCATAAGCCCCTCTCTTTCTCATCCCTTTCTTCGCCCTCATCCTCTGATTCCCTTCCCTCTCCCTTCCTCATCTCCCTGTGTACCGCTCTATCTTCCATCTGCTGCTCCCCCCCCTCTCACTTCATCGCCTCTTTTTTTTTTTTTTCTTCTTCTTTTTCTTTCGTCTCGACACCTGACAGAGACGGGATCCAGCAGTAAATCTCCTAAAGCACAGTCATCCACCATCGTTCACACCACAAAGCCGGGGAGAAAGAGGAAGAGAGAGAGAGAGAGCGAGAGAGAGAGCGCGATGGAGAGAGGGGAGAACAGAGGGAGACGTTGAGTGTTGCCGTGTTGAGGACGAGAACAAAAGATAACAAAAAAGACAAACAGAACACAAAATGGCCCGAGACGCAGGCGCTGGTGAGGGGTGAAAACAGACACTGATGGAGGTGCTAAAAGAGTGATGGAGGGAAGGGCGATAAAGACACAAGCGTTCACATAACTCACACACACTATGCACACACACACACACACACACACACACACACACACACACACACACACACACACACACACTCACACATGTATAATGGTTGCTGGCAGGATGAGCAACATGATGAAGATCCCCCCCGGGCCTGAAGACATCCTTCCTTCCCCCAGCAGACTGCTACATGTTGGGCTAAGCTCCTCGGGCAGAGAGCCTCAACTTATGGAGGACCACCACCAATGAGCACTTCCTCATTTTAAGCTGTGTGTGTGTGTGTGTGTGTGTGTGTCTGTGTGAGTGTGTGTATGTGTGTGTGTGAATATATGTGTCAGAGTGTGTGGATATCTGGAGCAAATGCAACAGTAGTTATTTTTTCCCATTTGTGTGTTTACAGCTTGTGTCCAGGCTTGCAAATCTGTACTCGTGCAGGAGTCTACATTGGAATTCACTCATGTATCTGAGTATGTAGGATTGTGTTTCCGTGTGTGTGTGTGTGTGTGTGTGTGTGTGTGTGTGTGTGTGTGTGTGTGTGTGTGTATCTGTAAGTGTGTGTGTGTGTGTGTGACAGCGGGCCGGGCAGAATGTCCATAGTCGGTGCTTTATGGCTGCTGAGGTCTGATTACATTGGTGCGACTGGAGGGCTGAGCAGACTGGTGCTTCTATCTGTCTTGTGTGTGGCTGACTGCACAGACACACACAGACACACACAGACACACACACACACACACACACACACACACACACACACACACACACACACACACACACACACACACAGCGAATGGAGATGGCTCAGCCAGAGACACTTGGCCTGCCTCCCAGAGATCTCACAGGGATACTCACACACACACACACACACACACACACTCAAACACACACACACACACACACACACACACACACTCAAACACACACACACACACACACACAAACTCACACTCACACACACAAACACACACACACACACACACGCACACACACACACACACACACACACATAATGGATTCACACTGGAAAATGCAACCAGTCCATACTCGGTTTGCGACTTCCACTTCTGTCAATGAGTTCTGATTATTAATTGAAAGTGTTGAACCCTGGTGTGCGTGGGGATTTGTGTGCTTTAACTTTACATTAACACTATATATAAACACTTTTAAAATACTTGTGGTGAACGCTAGTCACTTGAGGGAAATATATGTGTGAAGTGATCGCAAAAAAAACAAAAAAAAAACAAGTTAGGATCAAGAGAGAAAGAAATGTCGTCCTATCATAATAATGCATCATCCTGCATTTACCTGACTGTTGTTATCTGGCTGCCAGCGTCGCCAGCAGCTGATAGCTCCTGATTTATGCTGCTGATCCCAAAGAACATGACCCGAATCTATTTACTGCTGAATTACATTACACAAGTCAGACATAAGGGGCGACGATGTATCCTACACCAAACAAGACAAGCGCTCCCACTGAAACTTATTCCTGAAGCTTAAAAAAAAATAAAAAACATGCAATATAAAACTTTTGACTATAATGTAATCAGTGTGATGTGTGAATGTTTTAATGTGTTGGATTGTTTTTGCATGTTATTCTAAAAATTAACCCCTGAGTTTTTTAAAGCTGTAATTAAAAAGAATATTCTCGTCACTTTATTCAGTTAAAAAATGAAATGGTTTGTCGTTTTTTAGATGGTACTCCTTAAATGCTTAAAGCAGACTTTAAAGCCTCGGTACACCCACACAGGTGTTTTTCATTATTCTGGCTGATTAGAGCAAAAGGCCAGTGCATGTCATTAACCACTTTCTCTCTCTCTCTCTCCCCAATGTTTGTCCTATCTCTAAATAAAGGCATAAAAACATACACAGGGTTTCCTAGGTTACCTGGCTTCACTAACCCTGCCATCAGAGATCCAATCAGCGGTCACATGACATCTGGTTTATTAACCTGATAAGTAAACCCAGAGTTTCTATGAGTGAGAATTTATGATGTCATAACTTCTGAGCTCCGACAAACATGTCATCAAGTCCTCCTTCCCAAACTGTTTCTTCAGAATGAACAGGGAAGTGGAGCTGTCAATCAAACAAACTCGACCACACCCACATTTTCCTCAATCATGAACACCTGTGTGAGGTTTAGATACGCTAACATGTAAATACAAAAAACACTTTTCTAGCTTCTGCTTGTTAACAAATACTGAAATGTTTACAAGATTATTTGGGGGTGAGGTGACGTCAACCATGTTCAACCATGCAGCGCGCATGGACAACAAGGGTGCAGATACGCTCTCGTGTCGCACAACACAAAGGCAATGAATGGGTTTGAGAGCGAGAGAGTCACTAAAACAACCATGTGTCTGTCAGTGGACTGATGTGTGACAGGATTTCATCCATGTCTCACACAGATATGAGAATTCTGCTCAGTGCATGAAGTTCTCGTGAAGCAGCGAAATGTTTTATCATCCCAGTTTAGCCGTCCCTGTCGTGATGTTTCAAGGTCAACGAGAGCTTCCACTGAAAGGACCGGCTGTGTTGAATTTGATTTTTTTTTTTTTTTTTTTTCACAAAGTTTGCTCCTTTTTTCCATTTAGTGCAGCCTTAATGTTGAATTCAGTTTTCAGTTCAACACTTCACAGCTGCAGCCGATGACATCGACTGTGCTGTATTTTAAAAGAAAAGTGTTCAATAAGATTGCGGCGCCATTTGGAAAAAAATCCTCTCTCTCTTCCTCTGAACGTGTCGGATTCAAACTATGCTTCCGATTACCCGTTTCAGGGGGGGAAGTTTCTTTTTTGTTCTATTTGTAGTGTGCTTTTAAATTTGAATACATTAATGATGCATTTTTTTTTGCAAAAATCGTATAATTCAGTACAAATCGCTGCTGATGTAATTTCATTATGCATCGTCATGCCGAGCGTTGCTGGAGGCCGTCTCCCCTCAGAGCCAACATTACAACGAGCTGTAAGCTGTCTCTGTTGCAGTAGAGGTGTAGCTGCCTGCACGGTTCCCGTCAAATCAAAAGGTAAGTGTGTCAACATGTCTATGTACAGAGAGAAGAGCTGGCTCATACACAGTCTATACTCTGAAATGGATTTCATCCTGAAAAATCCCATTTCTGCCTGGTTCCTTTCTGTTCTAATTAAGTGAATTCTTTGCTCCAAAGACGGTCTGATCTTTATATAGCATGAGGCGCTGTTTTAAATTGTTCTGGCTTAATGATATCATGGTGGCTTTATATAATACACAGAGGGATAAGGCAGAGGTAGCATGCTTTATCTTGTGACTGGAAGTGTGCCGCCAGGAGGAAGCCCGCCGAGGGAGAAGTGACAGAGAGAGGGGGGGAGCGAGAGAGAGAGAGAGAGAGAGAGAGAGAGAGAATACAGCTAGATCCAGAGAACAGGAGGCTAGATGTTGATACATTTATCGAGAAGTAGCTAAGCCCTTTGTGCTGTGGGAATTTGAAGAATGGAGGGAGGGAGGGAGGGAGGGGAAGGGACAGAGAAAAGTCGGGAGACAGGTTGTGCCGGAGAGGGAAGGGATGCTGTGAAAGATGAGGAACGAGAGGCAAAAAGGAGGAAAATAAATAGACATGAAACACAGAGAGATTGAGAGAGAAAGATGGGGGGGGGGGGGGGGGGGGGGGGGGCAGCAAGAGAGACGCAGAGATGGACAGTGATGTATAGGTGTGCAGGACAGTAGGTGCAGCGCAGGCTAACTCCCGAGTGTGCGCCATGTCATGGAATTAGAGGGGACAATGTGGCATAAAGCGACGGGGGGGGAGTCTCAAATGTTGTTTCAGGTTCACTTCCGCTGTATCGGGAAGAATCAACCTCCAAGACCGTCACTTTAAAGAGAGAGAGAGGGAAAATAACAGAGAGAAGATCGGAGCAAAAAGAGCAAAATAAAAGGCAGATAATGAGGGTGCTAACGTGTATGTGTGCGTGTGTGTGTGTGTGTGTGTGCGTGTGTGTGTGTGTGTGCATGTGTGTGTTATTGTGTGCATGTGTATGTGTGTGTGTCTACTGTATCAGATTTTTTATATGAAGCCTAAATGTGGATGAAAAACCAAGGCTTTAGGTTTTTAATCAGCCCCATCTGAGAGCTGTACGGGGACTCTGAGAAGCTTTCATGTGGAGTTTGTCTTTCTCACACACACACACACGCACGCATTGGCAGAAACACACACACACACACACACACACACACACACACACACACACACACATATACAAAGCATCCCCTCATGCCTTCTGTTCTAAATTTACACCTAACATGAGAACAGGAGGATGGGGGAGGAGGCAAGGAGGAGCGAGGCAAGGTAAGGGAGTGAAGACGGAGAGAGTGCAGGACAGAAGTATGGAGACAGTGGGTGGAAGGAAGAGCGGAGAGAGAGAGAGAGAGAGAGAGAGAGAGAGAGAGCGCAGAGGAAAGGTAGAGGGGGAAGAGAAGTGTAGTTAGGAGTGAGGAAGAAGCAACTAAAAGAGGAACAGAGGAGGGAAGAGGAGCCAAATTTGATTTAGCGAGAGAGAGAGGAGGAGGGTGGCGGGGGGGCAGTGCGAGAGTTAGACAGACAGCAGGAGAAGGAGGGAGAGAGAGGGACAGCGGTATATTAGTCAAGGTGTCCAGTCTATGTATTGCCTGCTGTGCAATACCACCCCTCTGATTTACTCTGCCGAGTGACTGATGAGGAGGAGGACGAGAAGGAGGGATGCAGAGATGAAGGGATGAGAGAGGAGGGAGGTCTCGCAACGAGCGTTTAGGCCAAATTAACGGCACCTCATAAATTAGACTAACAGCCAAAGCGGAGGGGTGGGGGGTGGGGGGGGGGGGCGTGGATGCGCGCGTGTGTGTCTGTGTACACAAGTAAGTATGTGTTTGCGCATGTATGTGAGTGATGACATGTCAAGAGGGAACAATTTGAAGCAATGCAAAGAGATTACTCTCTGATAAAGCAGCGATATCCAGACGCTCACTCATACAAACACAATCTTGCCTTGATTACTGAACGTTCAGGAGCGTCCTCTGCAGCATGATGCGCTCATGAACTGAAACCAGCAGGCAGCGTGTTCGACGGTGAGGAGGCTGGATGTGAGTTGCCCAACCTTTTCACTCATAAAGTGTTGTAGCGATTCCACCTTTCGATGAGGAACCTTTTTTTTGGGGGGGGGGGAAGTGAACATTTGCATCCAATTCCATTTGGACATACTCAAGTGTCTCATCATGTCTGGTTTAAAGCGACGTCAAGATGACACATCTGTACATTAGCCGACATGTTTGTACAGAGAAAAGTAAAGCTGCCGGATTACATTTCTGATCACTGTTCTCTGCAGGCGCAAATGGTTCACTCTGAAAAGCATTCGCACTCAAATGATGTCATCGATTCTGCCTCCAAATCCGCTCCTTGCAGCTAAAGCATGAGTAATTTTTTATTTTTTTATAAAGGTTTGTTTTATGCAAACAAGATCAAGTGCATTATGTTCAAGAGAAAGGCAATGATCCTGGTTAAATGTTGAAAATGTAAATCCACACTTGAAGCTGACTCATGATGGAATTCATTGCATTAAGCGTTTTCATTTTATTTTTTTTGCCTTAATCAAATGGCCTAGTAGCCTAAATATTAAAAAAAATGAACATCAACCTCCTCCATTCCTTCATGTGGCAAAGCATTTCAAAAAATGTGCATATGTTTTGTTGGAGAAATGGGTTAAAGACACAGTATGTAAATTCCACCACCAGGGGGCTCTCAATCAAACGTCATCAAAAACAAAAAGATGACGTGGAGGCTAGCGGGGGAAATATGGGAGTGATACTCTCTGCTACTCGCCCCCCCCATCCCGAATGAAAATGAACTCTGAGCTGACCGTAGTAAAGACGAACGGGTGGAAACCGACCTGAGGAAGAGAACATGTTTACCGACGATGTATCCAAGTATAATTTACATGACGATTTAATCACAGCAGCACATGCAGCAACAGTACGGCAGCTTTCGGTAGCCGCTCACGCTTCCTCATGCAGCGCTCTTTGATGTAACCTCCGGTGTTTCCATGGCAACCATTAACATGTCATATCTGCCATGTCTGCCCCGACAAGACACGTCCCGTTACAACTATAACATTACGGATTTCTCTGTCTTTGGTAACTGTTGGAAATATTGGAGGTAATGTAAGTACTCAAGAACAAATATATAACATAGGTTAGATATTTGAATGTAAACATCCAAATAAAATTCTACATCTTGTACCTTTAAGGCTTCATAAAAACTTAATTCCTATTTGATATGATGGTTACGAAACTAGCCCTTACCTGAAGCACACGTACCTCCAACTAGACCCTACATGTACGAAAAAAAGAGGTGTTCAAATCCTTTTAGCTTCAAGACGTTTATGTCTCTTACAAACACACAGAGTGCAGGGAATACATTACGATGCCAAGTTTTCCAAATTTTGGTAACTAAAAACAAGAAACTACCCAACATTAACACTTGGTCTTGAATGTCTACAGTATTGGCATGGTATCAAAACAGGTTTCAATACTGTTTGATTTTTACTTGTTGAGTCTCGAGACCCCCTGGGGGATCACGAGAAACTGTTAGGAGGGGTCGCAAGACTCCTTCCAAAAAAAAAGACCAAATACTATAAAAGGACCTTGGGTTTAAAATTTCATATTTTTCCAATTATTGTGAAAATAGTATGATGTGTTTGGGCTGTTGTGTGGTGTTCTAATAGTGTTTGAATAGGAGTGTGCGTGGCTGTGTGTAATGTTGAATGTTTGAACCACCTCCGGGGACAATGGGGGTCCCCAGTCTCTAACACCTTTATATTGGGTGTCACAGGCTGCCGCGCGCGCCCCATGTACGGAGGCTGTGGTCCTCCGGGAGGGAGTGTGGCATTGTGGCTCCCCCCACTGTCTCTGATTATCCAACTCTATCTACCGTCATATCTCTACAATAAAGGTATAAAAAGCCAAAAAAAAACAGCTCTAACAGGAAATGATGAAATGCATTTCATTCAGCCACACTGGTAAAAGACGGATACTTGGAATACATCTCAAAAAAAATAACTTGTCTACCGTTTATAAACTGCTAAAGTAATGCAACTTAGTAGTTCCATCTTCCCTCTTCATGTATGTTTTCTGCTCCGGCTCGGGGATACACACACACACCATAAATCCGGTGTGTTCATGTTATTTATGGTGCTCCCCCCCCCTTTCATTCTAAAGAAATGTTAACTCTGTCAGAGGCAGCAGGCGCTCGCCGATCGCTCTGTGATTACAGCAGTGCTTGACTGAGTGAGACACTAACACAAGCACACACACACACACCGAAACACACACAGTAAGCCACCCACACACACACACACACACACACACACACACACACACACACACACAATCTTGGCAGCGTCGGAGTTGATGCTCAGAGTGATTAAAGTGGCGTGCTTCTGAGTGTGTCACCTGGGTGCAGCTGTATCTTAAATCAGGACAGTGGGGCTCAGATTGGGTATTGACTGGCCCGCCGAAGTCTCCATCCATCACGCTGAGAAACGATAGCACAGAGGCCGCCCTGATCTGCGCGTATATATACCGCCGATGTCGCTCGCCGGGCTGGGCTGGGCTGAGCTGAAGGTGACGTAGCGTTAGGGTTATGGCACGGGGCTGTTATTTATACACCGCGCGGTGAAGCGGGCAGGGGAGGGCGCAGCTTTAGCAGGCAGATGTGCAGCGACAGGCCGCCTGCGTCTCGGAGTCGCAGTCGTGGATAAACACACGCTTCAGAAAGCGGAACACAAAGGCAGGTGCTGCGGTGACAAACACGGCGCTGACAGACACATATGCTCAGACGTGCGGCACTTATCATAAAAGATAAGACTTCCTTTTCTGTCTGCGGCCTGTTGTCACTCACTCTCAGTGACACACACACACACACACACACACACACAGACGTACAGCTCTTGTTTTTTTGGAGCAGCATCTTTTGACTGTGTGCCTAATGATAATAAATGAGCCATCATGGGTGGGTTGGGAGGCACTAAGTCATCCCATTCAATCGACAGGAGGTAGACTGGGAGCCCCAAGGTCACCCCACTGTCAGCATCACTCTCCCTAACGACTCCTCCGGCTCTCTCAACTGTATGTGCACACACACACACACACACACACACACACACACACACACACACATGTAGGCACAAAGTCGCACTGTTGGGTCAAACTACACATCAGAGACCACCAGGAGAAAAAAAAAACTCGCTTCAAGTTCCCTCCTCAAGATATTTTTGTTGAAAGTGTGAGATAAATGTAACTTTTTATAAATGTTACACCGCTTATGATGGGAATCCCCCCCCCCCAAAAGAACTCCATATCGAAGCCGGATGATCCCTCTAATTCAGCGGTTACTGACGTCTTTACCACGAGACCCTTTCAAGATAAGTCTGCTTTCAACCCTGTTTCGACAGGATTCACATGGAGGGAACGTTCAGCAGAAGGAAAAGAAAACTCTCGATTTATTCCTTTAGAGTTTCTTTTTTTTTTTTTTTGTTGTTGTTGCCTGAGAAGTTAAAAGACGATTTCTTATAAAGAATAAGGAAAAGGTCTGAATGAGCAAACTGAAGCTGTGTAGTAGATTCTTTTTATTATCTTCCTCACCCTTCTGACATCCACATTTTCAGCGTCTGACTACACTTTCTTTGATTTTAATTTGCAGTTAACCCTTCGAACGATCGTCATAGAAATGAGGCAACGAGGGCAAAACCTTCATATTCTACGCTCTTCGCGTTGTCGTTCCATGGACTACCTTTAAGCGTTTTGCATCGTGGAATCTGTTCAACTAAGGCTAAAAGCTTTTTGAGTCGCTACCGCAGATTGTAAATATTAAAGGATGAAGCCTTAGTGACGTCATCTGTTACTTCAGGGGGCTACGGAGGCTCATCAGCAGCAGCCGCCATGTTGGAAATCCTGTCTCAACCCACCTGTCAATCATGTCAGCTACGAGCCTAACTATGGATAGCATGTATCGTTTTTTAAAATCAAAACAGAGCCGTTTAAAAAAAAATCACTCCCCGTACAGTGTGTGCCAATGAAGACAATAACTAATCAGACCGATTTTGTTTTTTTGTACCAGGCTGTAAATATGTTGATTTATGCTGTAAAACTGCTTTTTTGTCTGTTGTGTGTATGTGACTTCCTGTGTTTCTGGAGCCAGCCTCAAGTGGACACTAGATGAACTGCAGGATTTTGCACTTCCCCATTAGCTTCATTTTTCAACACTGAAGGTTGTCGCTTGGTCATTACACTAATAACAATTAAATTTGACTCTTACCTAAGGAATTCAAACATCTTACAAATATCTAAATCAGAACTTACTAAATAAACACATAAAAGATGCTGATTTATGATGTTTCAATGGCTTCTCCTTGTCCGTGGAACATAGTCTACATTTTGCTTTAGATCAGCGGTTCTCAACTGGTCTAGCCTCAGAACCTCCAGTCCTGATCATGAGAAATCGTCTGCCAAATTTTGGATATTTTTCAACCAATGAGATTTGTTTTATGAAAAATTGTGCAGTTTGAACCTCAGACGGTACAAAACATTTGACAGAACAAAGACATGAAACAAAACAAACATGTTTTAAAGTGTTTCTTTTTTTGTCAAGACTTTTTGACGCTTTTTTTTCAGGCACACTTTTCACGACCGACTGAAAACGACTTCCAAGACCAACTTTTGGGTCCCGAACCACTGCTTTAGATCATTCTATTTGTGATGGTCTTTCATTCCAGTTGAGCATTTTATTATGCAACTCTCTCTTGGTCTAATTTATTGTGTTGTACTGTTCATTTGAGTCATACCTGTTCTTTATCATTGTGTTTGTACAACTTTTTGGTCCTCTGTGGTCGTTTTTTTGTGCTGTATCAATGATCCAAATCATTCTGATGTAAAACATAAACAAGATATTTCCTAACGGGGCTGCTGGTAGCCTAGTGGTAAGTGTGCGGGCCTCATGTACGGAGGCCATTGTCCTCCAAGCAGACGGCCCAGATTCAAATCTGACCTGTGGCTCCTTTCCCCTCTCTCTCTTTCTCTCTCCCCGAATTCTGACTCTATCCACTGTCCTGTCTCTAAATAGAGGAATAAAACCACCCAAAATAAACTTTAAAAAAATAAGTACATATTTCTTAACACTCCAGAAGTTATTTGAACTCAAGACTAGGGTTGTCATGAGACTAGAATTTGAAATTATGATATGATGCCTGAAAAAATCTGAAAGATTTGATGTCTGTTTCGACACCACGGCAACACAAATAGAAGTCATAAGCACCCAATGCAGAGCAATTTCTTGTTTTTGATGACCAAAGATTGAAGGTGAACTCCTGCACACTTTGTGAATTGAACAAATACATTGGTAACATTTCAATACCGAAATGTTGACAGCGCTCTCTATATATATCAAAGTTTCAAACATTTTTAACAACCTTTCTGAGTGCAATTTCATAAAATATTTGAGATAAAATGATCAGAGTGTGAAGGCATTTTAATCATGTGGTTTTAACATGGAGAGGTCATACAGTATGTTGTTATTCTGCTCATGGCGGTGATGTCATTCCTTGAGCATTTTGAAATTCTTCATAACCTTGAAATCTGCACATCCTAAAAGTTATGAATTTATGCTCAGACTGTGTGCTGGAGTTTTCATTTGAGGTTATTTTTAACTTGATCGTGCAGAGTGGAGCTCCTCTGTCGCCCACAAAGTGAAGTAGTGCGATGACATCATTGATAAATATCACGTGCTTCAATCAAAGACAGATCTTAGCTTTCAGCTGAAATAAAGGATAAAGGATGTTGAAATCGCAGTTTTAATTTCACATGGATTTCAGAAAGGTCATGAGAAGTACAACCCAGACTCCCCTACACTGGTGCCCTCCCCCCTGAGAGATGCACAGGATATCACCTGCCAGCCTTTTCCCCCAGCTCAACAGCTCCAGATCAGATCAGCTGAAAAGGACAAGCATTGCATAACTGAAACCTGTCGTTATAACCCCCCCCCCCCCCCCCCGACCCCACTTTTCCGGCCCACTACCTAATGAGCTGCCACGCACTGTCATCCCTCAGAGGTACAGATTAGAATTCAAACCCCGAGAGAACGG
This sequence comes from Labrus mixtus, assembly GCF_963584025.1. Taxonomy (NCBI): domain Eukaryota; kingdom Metazoa; phylum Chordata; class Actinopteri; order Labriformes; family Labridae; genus Labrus; species Labrus mixtus. Next base: position 31,173,224 of record NC_083613.1, on the reverse strand, counting down.
GGAGGTACATAAATTCCTCCAGCAGAGACCCACAACGTGAAGCGGTCCAAACCAAGTGAATGTAATTAATGCTGTGCTAAAAGAGTAAGTTTGTGGGAGAGAGAGAGAGAGAGGGAGAGAGAGAGAGAGAGAGGGAGAGAGAGAGGCATCAGAAGACGCGTCGGGGAGGAAAACGAGCAGGAAGGAAGGTAGCGCTTTCAACTGTGGGAATTCTTTTCACACGCACACATATAGATTACACATGCACACATGTATGCATGGGAACACACACACACACACACACACACACACACACACACACTAAAACATGCGCACAGGTTGCAAGTTTAGACTGGAGCTGTGGAAAGCTAATTTGCACCACATTGAAATGCATCTCAATTAAAGAGAAACACATCGAGGTGTCAGGGGAAGGAGAGGAAAGAGAGAGAGAGAGAGAGAGAGATGTGAGAGAACGGGAGGGAGGGACGGGGTGTGAAACAGATAGTGTGTGAGAGTATGAGAGTAATAGAAAGAGGAGGGGCGGAGGGGGTGAGCTCAACTGTATTTGGCAGTGGAAGAAGGGAGGTAGAGAGGACGAGAGAGAGAGAGAGAGAGAGAGAGAGTGTTTTCATCTCCCTCTCTTGGAAAAACATCTCATTTTGGGATGAATCAGATTTAGAAAGGGTGTTAGGAGGTTGAGGCGCAGCTAAAAAATCCTAACTAACTTCAACCTCGTTATCGCAAACTCTTTGGTCGTGTGCCAGCGACGCCAGGGCTGTCCCTGTTACAACTGTGTCTACGTGTGTGTGTGTGTGTGCGTGTGCGTGCGCTCGGATATTTTTAAAAAGCCCAAGGCCGGGTACTGTATGACAGCATGGGCGGGTGTACGTCCGAGACACAATAAGGTTTTTTTTTTTTTTTTTTTTACCTCAGTGTGTGTAGGCAAAGTGTGACCGCCGGCTTGCATCAACGTGTTTCTGTTTTTTTTTTTTTTTTTTTTTTTTAAGAATGCTTCGTTTGTCAAGTTTAAAAATGAGATAACGTGCGTAAGTGCATCGGCGTGCGTATGTGCTTGTTATGTGTGATTTAGCGAGTGTGCGTCTTGAGAGAACAAACAACAACCGGAGGAAAGAAGAAGAAGAAGAAAAAAAACACACACACACAAGCACGCAATCTGTCACTAGAAAAAAAAAAAAAAAACAGGATTGGCTTTGTACGGCGCTACCATTTTGCACGGACTGTCATGTTCTTAAGACTGCGCTGAAGCTGCCAGCCCACCATCTTCACACCAAATACAAGAAGATCCATTCTTTCATGCTGTCAAACGACACTCAACTTGTCTGCTTCTTTTAAAAAAAAACAAAAAAAACCTTTAACCCAGAGTTTGCCTCCGCTCTCACAGTGAAGAGCATTCTGGGAAATCAAGTCTTTGTTTGATCTTGTTCTGGTGTCAGAATCAGAGCGCACTACTCCTGACTGCAGCGCTGTAATACCACACTAAGTATGATGTAATGCAGCGACCTGCCTCCTTCATTAGCAGCATCAGTGGTAATCAGATCGTCGGCATTAAGAGGAGCGGGGGAGCACGGTCCTCATCGTCGTCGTCCTCAGCCCGTCATCAGCTCACCTGACACGGGTAACCCGGGGTAAACTGCTGCTTTTGTGGTGTGATTACCTTTGCTTTGAGACATGCAGAACTCCTCAGATAAGAGCATTGAAAAGGAAATCGAGGAGCGATGACATATAGGGCACTCTGTCACAGAAATACATTTTCCTTTGATTTGTTATTACCGAGCCGAGATAAATAAACACAACTTTCCATTATTTCATATCCACATCCAGCCCAGCCGTATAGTGCATCATTTTTTTTCCCCTGCAAAAAAGAAATCAGCGCCGATAAAACTCAGCGGACCTGAAATTTCTGCCCAGCTGCTTTCTGTTCCGTTAGCAGGGGCTCGTCCAGAGTATCGTCTCTGGGTGGGGGGTTGGGGGGGGGGGGGGGGGGGGGGAGGGGTCTCCACTGTTCTGCTCTTTTTCTAGCCTTCCTGTGAGTTTTAAAAAAAATACAAAACAAAACAACAAACATAAAACTGCGATGCTTAGCTCTATAAGGTCTCACAAAGAAGACTGAGGTGCGCAAGAACAACCAAAGACAGCGTGCTGCACTGAAGTGCCACAGAAGGTACTGCGAGCCCGTTTGAACTAAGGTCGTCCAAAATGTGGACGCATTGATCCTTCTTTTTTTTTCCCACCGCTCTTTTTTTAGTCGATCCCCCGATTTCAAAACGACACAATCTACTGAAATGTTGCCAATGTATTTGAGCAATTTAGAAAGCTTTTATTGGAATACATTTATCCTTGTTAATGAATACTTGTACCGGAAACAAGACGTATAGGCTATCTAGTTAACCTGAGGATTTAGAAAGGGGCAATATTTTATAAAGTTGAGGGACCAACAAGGGTCAAGGAAACTTTCAAAATGAGTCGACGTCACTTATTGCTTCCAATAGCTACAGTTCAGGCATCAGCTCCCAAAGCAGTCCAGAAATGTTGATGAAAATATTTTATTATTCATTCAATTATTCTGCATATAGCACCATGTTCTCTTCACTGGGTAAATAAGGAATTACCTATATTGGGAGCCTCAGACTTGTTTGTTATTGGTGGTATTAAAGATTAAAGCAGGTATCGTTACTTTTTGATTTCTTACTAGAACTGTATCCAGAAATACAAATCTGGTAAAGTGGAAACCAGACGAGCACCTGGAAACGCTCCGGCATGTTTCCTGAGTTATGGGCAAACTCTAATCTTTGGGGTGGGCAAAAATTATTGACACAGGGATATACTGCGGCCTCACTCAATCATTTCGCTTGTGCCAAATATCAGTATCTCAGTTGTTAAAAAAAAAGGGGGGGGGGATCCAATCAGATATCCCCGGCAGTTTGTTTACAGCTTCATGACTCGTCACAGTGGCGTTCGTTTTGGAAGTTGCTCGACCAATGACAAGGAAGAAGATGACACGGGGAAAAAGTCTGTTAACTGTGAAAATGCACGATAAGAGATGAATGCAACACTACATTTTCTATTCTTCAGTTTATCAGACTTTGAACATATGAATGATCACAGACTCGTGATATTTTATCGTTCTGGTTCGCCTCCTATCGCTCATCGCGTCACGACCCACCCTGCGGTTCTCGCCCCCTATTTACCTGCGCTTTGGTCGGTGGTCTTGTTTCCTCTTAAGTCTCCTCTTGTTTCCTGTACAGCTAAGCTAAAAATAAGCTTTGGGCTTTTATATAAACCCCCATGTTGGTGACAAGCATGTCAAATCCAGAAGAACCAACTGTGTATCACTGAAGGCTCTGACAGCTAAATATATAAATATATATGCTAAAGAAAAAACTGCTTACATGGGTTTTTCTCGTCCTCCAGTACTTTGAGTTAGCATAATCTCTCTCTGTCCCTTCTCCCTGTCCCTCTTTTCTTTTTGCTCACTTCTTCTTTCCTTGCGTACACATGACTGAGCAAAGCTGGGACACACACACACACACACACACACACACACACACACAGAGAGTCCTGGCTCCACAGTGACAGCCCCACACTGAACATGGACAATAAAACACATCAGCAAACTACTCCCAACAACCTCCACGGGCACTTTGTCACGTCCTCTGTGTCTTTTACGGCTCCTCAATCTGCACCTTATGACACCGCTTATGAGCCTTTAAGCGGGCCCTCGCTCGTGCCCGGGCTTGACGGATCGAGATGTCATTACATTAAAGTAGGGGCTCTCTATTAGCGCAAATGGTGGCACATAACCAGATAATCGGCTGTGGCCAGCAAGTTTGGCTATGTGGGAGGTGAGATGCTAGCGGATGGTGTGTGGGAGAGTAATGTTTTATGTTGGAGGAAGTGTGAGATCTCCATTATAGACAGGCTTAATTGATAAACAGGACAATAAAAAAGAAGCAAATGGCCCCATAGATTTCTGCCTACAGCACAGCCAGCAGCACTGTGGGATGTCACTCTGTATATAATGGGGAGTAATAGCGCAGACAATGAAAGCATATTAAATAGAGGCGTTACAACAATATCAGCCAATGTCATCATTGTAGGAAATAAAAGGCTAATAAAAAATCCCTCTCATAAAAAAAAGGGGGAAAGAAAGCGGCACTTCCCTGAGGGATCCCTTAAAATGTTTCTTTCTTCTCACACTCACTCTCACCTAATCTCCATCCTACCCCCCACCCCCACCCCCCCCAGCACCCCCCCCCCCCACCCCACTCTTCCCCTTCCTCACCCCGGCCCGGCTGTGTTTTACTCTCCTCCTCACCTCTGCGTGAGAGGAATACTGACTGGTAATAGTCACAAATGGACACGCTTAATTCCCATGCATAATGAGGGACAACTTCGCTTGCCACGGGGTGAACACACTACACACACTACACACACACACACACACACACACACACTACACACACACAAAAAGAAAATTTGCCGTGCATGCGCTCCTTTTTTTTTTTTAAGCTTCAAGCGCGACACAACAATCGTGAAATGCTGCTTTCAATGTTTTAAGAAGACACAAGTACCCGGATTATTGACACAGACCCGTCTCAAAACAAAGCACGCGGAGCACTTTGACGTGTTTTTTTTTCTTCTTTAAACCGAAAGGCGACACGTGCACAGGTGATAATGTAAGCAACTATTTCGCCAAAATAAAAAAAAGTGTTGCTCACCAGAATATCCGGATGAGAGCTCGGTGTATGGAGAATCCCGAGGAGTTTCCTCTTGTCTTTCTTCAACCCCAAGTTGAAGCCAAACGCGCTCTCCCACAGTCCCGACACAACTGCAAGGAAGGAAGCAAGGAAGGAGACAAAAGAGCGTGAGGAGGAGACCACACTGATGATGGAGCCGAGAGAAGACGCTCTCATCCCGGGCGTGCAATCGAGGTCAACCTTCTCCCCCCCACCTCACCTCATTCCCTCCCCTCTCTCTCTCCCCAACCCACCCACCCCCCAAAAAAAGTAAATCAATAATTACACACGATTATCCCGCTAATCCGGGTCCGTACCTCTTAAACGAGACGGGATGACCACCGGCGAGGGAAGGAGACGGGAAAAGGGAAAAAAGGAACCGGGCAAGGCAGCAGGCTGTCAGATTTGACTTCAAACTGATGCTGACGATGCGCACCGAGATAAGCTCCGGAGGAGAGAGAGAGAGAGAGAGAGAGAGAGAGAGAGAGAGAGAGGGAGAGAGAGAGAGAGAGAGAGAGAGATCAGAGGTGCAGCAGACACATTCAGAGAATTGAATTAAACAAACCACCTCATAAAAGTTTTCCAAGTAGGTCAAAGACACGAAACACAAACCACATTTGAACAGTGAACACAGCACATGAACTCATCATTAAGTCTTCTTCTGCACAGGCACTTAAATGCATCATGTGTAGGATTAAAAAGCTGTCATAGTGATGGTCAGTTTAGGGTTAAAGGTGACGGTGAAAGATTGTCTAACTCTCTAATAACCTGGTTGTCTTGCACAAGAAGTGTACACATCTTGTTTACACGATTAATGAAATAATTTGAATTTTAAAAAAAGGATCGAAGGAGAGGAAGAGACTTCAAACTGCACCCTTCCTTCATTCTCTGCAAAGTATTCCTCAAAGATGCTTTCAAGAGCTGACCTGGGATTTTTTTTTGGCTCACATCCAGACTTACCTCAGGTGCTGGAGGAATCCCCCAGAGACACCCAGCACTCGCAGTGTTTATCATTCACACATTAATTTGACGAAAATCCCCCAAATCCGAGTTCCTGCTCTATTTCTATAAATGTACTGCGGCAGATTCTGTTCTCATTTCACAGAGAAGAATGCAGGAATGCAAAAGCTCCATTAGCGTAAAATGAATGTTTGAATGAATACCTTTTCGAAACACACGGTGCAGTTGAAAGTCAGTGCTGAACCCCTGAGAGAGACTGTGGGTACATGACGAATGCTAAATGTATGCTACATGCATGTTCTGCTGTTGGGAGTGTATCTGATGCTTTTCTGTTTGTAGTCTGAGTGGCACGGACCAATCATTTTTGAGCTCTGGTTGTATGAAGTAAAAGGGGGATGTATCAGAAAGAATTTGGACAAAACGTAGGCTACTCCAAGTTGACTAAGTTGGTCAAATAGTCATTCACATATTAACTTAAGTGTGACAACAAGCAGCTATTTATCTGAAAACAGAAATTTGCTAATGACCACAGACAACAACAAAGCTCTAAAAGTCCTTAAGCTCCAACAAATCTACCTTATTAAGTTGTAGTCAGACCTAAAAACTGGCCTGCATAAATGTAACTAATTATCCAAATATCCGCTTGCCACACCTGAAGACGAGACATTTTAGCCAAAATTCTAAATTGTAAACAGATGATAGAAATAGAGCGAGCTTTCCTGCCAAGTATTCAAATATGTACACCAAGCTTCAACCTCCAGTGTTGAAAAATAAAGCCAATCCGGGGGTGCAAAAAAAAAATAAAAAAATCCTGCAGTTCCTCAAGTGTCCACTTGAGGCTGAGTCCAAAAGCCCAGGAAGCCCCATTAACACCCATGTTAAAATGTCAATTTTTACAGCAGAATAAAACGTGTCTACAGCCTTGTTTTTTAAAAAAAAATTCCCCAAAAAATGTAGGTTTGAATAGCTTATTTCCATATTTCCATATTTCTATATACTGTAAGAATGTTTGTGTGTGTGTGTGTGTGTGTGTCTAGGGAGGGAGGGAGGGGGGGGTTATGACTCATCCATTTTGATTTAAAATGCTAAAAGTTCTGCTAATATTTGCACAATTGGGGGCGTGGCAGAGTCGACGGGCGAGTGGGGCAGGTGATGTCAGTGAAACTACATCCATGTCTTTTACAGTCTATAGTGTTGTCTGAAAATAATACTTAAACACGTGCAGAACAAGATCAGCAAAGAAATAAAAATTCCCGCTTTGTCCACAGGGAGGCGCCAAAGTCCCAACAACCCAAAATTTTCCCAACAGGAGCTTTAAAGTGAATCTTTCATGCAGATACAGCATGTCAGTGAAAATACAAGTTGGCTTACAGAACTCAAACATGACAGCGCAGGATAAACTGCACGTCAGTCTCTCACCCTTATCCTAAAATCACACAGGCGACATGTCTGCGTTTCTCTGAGGGGGCTGACTGACAGCATCAAGGTATCTCACCCAAAGGCGAAAAAACGGAAACTTTCACTGAAGGTTGCTCAAATAGACCTGAAAACTGTTCAAATACTACAGCATCATTACAGAGGAGAATTCTAACTAAGAGCTGAAAGCTAGAAATAAATTGTGTAGGCGTAATATTTCATTCGCGATCTGATTTTTTTTTTTTGGTGTGTGTGTGTGTGTGTGTGTGTGTGTGTGTGTGTGTGTGTGTGTGTGTGTGGCTCAGTGCCAACCAATGTAGTATTTTTATTAGACTTCAAACATTTTCTATTCCACCTTTCTTTTTTCGACTTTCATTTCACAAATCATGCAGGCGGGAGGTTTTTGGTCCCATTTCCTGAACACCTTCTCTTTAATAAAGTGCAGACCTGACCGCTTGGTGACTGCTGCTAACACACAGAGAGAGAGAGAGATTCTGGACACTCTCCTTGCAGTGGGACGTGTGGATCAGGAGTAAAAAGGAAAGATAGAGAAAAGAAGAAGGGAAGGGGAAAGATGGAGCGAGTGTGGGGTGGGGGGGGGGCAAAGTTGTAGGTCTGTCTCATGCTACCTTTCTTAACCACGGAGAGAGAGAGAGAAGAAAAGAGGAGGAGGAGGAGAATTATTCCAAGTGCTGAATCTTTTTCTTTTCACATCTCATTCCTGACTCACCACTTCATCTGTCCACCTACCCCTCGCTCTCTTTTCCCTCTCTCTCTCTCTCTCTCCTCCATCCTTCTCTCTCTCTCTCTCTTTCTAGGAGCATCTCTTGTTTGTTCATGCACCCGAATGTCTGCAACATCCTGCTCTCTATTTACAGAGCATGTGGGATGAAATGCGAGTGTGTGTATGTTTTGTTTGTGTGTGTGTGTGTGTGCGTCAGCTTTGTACATAACTCTGTGTATCAGTCCGTACGTGTAGGTTCATTGGAGCGCTGTTTGTAATATGCATGAATGTTGGATTATTGATCGGCGCTCGTTGTGTACTGTATATACGGCTGGATTGATTTCTACACATTGAAATGTTAACCACATGGAACTGTTTGCTCGAAGCGACGCGATACTTCCCTATGAATCAATGAGTCATCCGGTCACTTCTTAGATAATTGGTGAATCAATCAGATCATCTCCATTTGTCCTTGCAAAAAAAGGGCACACACAGAGGAAGTCTTATACAAAAAGGTCAAGAAGTGTGAATTATAAAACCTCAACTTTTTAGCGGATTTAAAGTTTCTTCCTTTTTTTTTTCTTCTTCTTCCTCTTCCCCCGTGGAAATCCAGGCAGGCTTTCAGAGCGGTTTTTATTCAGAGCCACTCCGGGACTCAAACTCTTCAGTAGATTTAGGCCTAAACCTGGATTTTGAGGTGATGAATCGTATTACAATGCACCTGCTGTTATATCTGTATCTTGTCTGTCAATTTGTATTCCCTTTCACGAGTCAGCCAAAAAAATAAGAAGAGGATGTCCGCGTTTCTCAGGCGGGCTGGGAATAAAAAAAAAAACAGCTGCAAACCTCAGGAGGAGGCGTGAGGAAAGTAAAGAGTTCTCACCCTTTGGAAACATCTCCTTACATGTTGAGTGATGCTTATTTGGTGCACTTTGGTACAAATCAGAAGAACGCCCGGTAAGCAGTGATAAAGTCACAGATTTGGTCAAGGTGTCTATAATCTAGTGTGTGACAGTGAATAAGACCCATTGGAATGCTATTAAAGCGTATACAGGAGCGAACTTCTCATCCCTCTCTCTTAATTATCCACCCCCCCCCCCCCCCCCTCCCTCCCCCCCGGGCTGTCTTCATTAAGGCAAGCCAGACATATTTGGCGTTATATTTTTAATGCTACAACAACCGGGCTCAGCGGAAAAAAAAACACCACAGATTATTCACAGCATGTGTCTTGGCTCGACTCCATGTACTGTGACACATTATTATATTTCACCCTCCCCCACCACTCCTCTACCTCCTTCACCCCCCCCCCCCCCGACTCTCCATCTCCTCCCTTCTCCTCTTCAGATGCTTTTCTTGTCCTCTCTTAAGTGAGAAATGGAAAGAAAATAAAGCACCTTCATACATGTTGTGTTGATTCGCTTACAAGGCCGCGTGTGTGTGTGTGTGTGTGTGTGTGTGTGTGTGTGTGCGTGCGTGTGTGTATGTGTGTGTGCGAGCAGTGCGCGTGGTGGGGCTGACTGTGCATTGTACGTGTGCCAGTTGTTTGTGTGTGTCTCACTGTGTGCAGCAGGAAATTCAAAAACTAGGCCATATCGACCACCCAGGGGTTTGCAAAGCTCAGGGGGTACCAAAGCAACATGCTTTAAATAAGGGGGGGGGGGGGGGAGTTTCAAACGCCACAAAAGCGGGGAAAAAGACAACGCATATGCACATTCTCACGCGCACAAGCAGACAGTGCCCCCCCCCCCCCCCCATCTGATAAAAGCCCTGGCTCACATTGTGTTCAAAGAAGGAACATCAAACACTTAATCACACACATATCTAAATAAATCTTCTGCTGCGCGATAAACATCCATGTTTCATTTATACAGTCCTGCCTCAGCCCCGCGCTGGTGGCCGGACGTCTTCCCATAGATTAGGGCTTCCCCTGCTGACAGCCCGCAGAGCGATGAGCTGCAGACCTTGTCACTATCGATCCGGTTTCAGAGTATAATGGATATGAATGGGTTCAGCTCTGATTGGTTTTGAATTTTATCTCACAGGCAGCGGTTCATCTCACCTTTCGACCACATCATCAGAGAGTGGACGGCTTGAAGCAAAATGTGTTCACGGTGGACACTTTCTCGTATTCAAGTCAAGTCATTTTCAGGCTTAAAGAACTTTTTTTCTGACTCTCATATTTAAAGATAAAAATTCCATTAAAACAGAACATTTAAAAATCACTGAAATGATTTAATCTGAAAATATGTTCAAATAAAAATAATTCAAATGAAATTAATTGAAATAAATAAAGTAACAAATATAAAAAGAGTAAAAAGTTACAGTGCAGAGTTAAAGTTTAAAATCGTATTTAAATTGTTTAATTAAAGGCAGAAATCAAAAGAAAGCAAAAATCGAATTCAACAAAACTATTCCTCCAAAAACAAAGAACGCAGTGGCGATCCTAGAATCTGTCGGGGCCCTGGGCAAAAATCATTTGGGGCCCCTCCAACCCTATTGGGGCCCTGTTTCATTTTTTAGCAATAATGCTCGGACGTGTAGCAGGGCAGAGAGAGGGAGTAGTGTCACATGGGGCCGCCTTAGGGAGGTATCCGACTGTCATTGCAAAATTTGCACATTTTGAGCCACTGCTTTTGTGGAAGGTTTTTCAGCCCTCAGGTGCCCCCTAGCAGTCTGGGGCCCCAAGCAGTTGCCTGCCATGCCTGTTGACAAGCAGCGTCTCTGGATGTGCGCCTGGGTGTGGGATGTTGCAGTCGGGCTGGGATTGGGATAAAAAGTGTTTGTCTTTTAAATTGATTGGGAATATCAATAATCCCATTAATATTATCCTATATGCTCTTCTGCCCCTACAGGTCATCACCTCCCAATGTGTCTCCATTTAGACATTGATTATGTTGTTTCACTGTTGACCTGTGGACCTTTGGGCTCCGACACAGCAGAAAATAGAATCCTAATGTAACCATAAACAACAAGGTCAAGTCACCCCAAGATATCAGAGGTTAAAGATAATATTTAAAGACACCTTCTGGATGAGCTGCAGAAACTTTACACACTGTTAAATATCGTCTTAAAGCTACTGTGAGGAGCTTTAGGTTGGTTTAAAAAAAAAAAAAGATTGAAATGGAAATTGTTGCTTCTTTGTGTTGTATAAAAGCAAACTAGACCAGCGGAGACAAGACGGATAACTTCTGTGTAGTAATTTTTAAATGCTTGTAACCACTGATGCCAGGTAGGTGTCAGACAAAGTGAGTCACAGCACACTGCTGAAACAGCCTTTGTTTACATTCTCCACAGCGAAGAGTCACAGTGAGTGATACGTTCGACTGTTAAAAGAAAGCAGGACGAGATTTTTCATTAAAAAAAACTCTACTGCCACATGTACAGGATAAGATCAGGAAAGAGATTGGAGGTCCTGCTCTGTCCACAGGGGGTGCCAAAAACACTGCAAACCAAAAGCTCATCCAAGGAGCTTTGAGAATTAAAAACTGGAATCGGAAACACTTCATTAACTCAAGGGGGGAAATTCATGTGTAGTTGAGCTGTTTTGCTTTCATGGTCGTCGGACTGTGTGTGCTGGATCAATGTCGCTGCTAACGAGGACACTCACTGAACCATCACTGTTGTAATGTTAGTGGTTTTCCTTATTTTCCATCGTATTGTCTGCTGCTGAAGAGGCTTATAACACAACGCATGTTACGGCGCTCTTCAGGAAAAACAACCTTGGTCGTGGATTGTGTTTCTGGTGCTTTTGCTGTGGCTCTCCAAGAATATCCAGTACACTCAAACACACCCACCTGCCAGTTTAGACAGCTGGATATTTAAGTAAAGCAGCTTCTGATTTAACAGTGAATGTCTTTGAACAGCAGTCACTGTAAACCCCTGCTGATTTGTTAAGTACTTTGTGCAGAGAGCCAGTGAAAATATTACTGATTCCAACAGTTTTGGTAAAAAAAAAAATAAAAAAAATCCATCTTATTATCTGTGTCTCTGACTGAATCTATATCGAGGTATTCCTTCAGGCACATTACATTCACAAAACTCCAGACATCAACTGTGTTTTGTAGCTCGTCAAGTTCCCCTAAACAAATTTGATTTATTTCCACTAGCCAGGTTCGGTAACAAATTAAAATGGAGGTTCACACTTTGTGTCGTGAAAGGATGGCAGATAAACAATCGATCATCGATCTTAATGAAGGTCTAAGCTGGTTTCTGCGCTTTTGTATGAACGTTCTGTGAGTAATTATCAAGTGGTTAGCTCTGTGGTTGAGTGCAAAAAAACTGCAGTTCCCGGAGTGTCCACTTGAGGCAGGCTGCAAAAGTCAAGAAAGCCCAGAATAACAAATTTACAACAGAAATAAAAAAGTTTACAGCCTGGTTAAAAAAAAAAAACTAATTGGTTACTAAAGCTATTTTCTTAATTGGTTCACACTGTACGGGGGTGATTCTTTCATAAATCATATGTCTTGATTTTATTAAGTCAAAGAGTTATTCTGCGCATTTAATTCACCTAATTAAGGGCGTGGCTAAGTTGACTGACAGCTTGATACGTTGTAGCTGTTTGCCCGAAACCTTGATTCTGCCTCTTTGCCTGTTACTGGATTGACTGAAAGTTAGGTTGAAAAATTAAGTCAATGTGGAAGTGCAAAAAAACTGCAGTTCCTAGAGTTTCCACTTGAGGCAGACTCCAGAAGACCCAGAAGTCCCATATTAAAATCTCCCCGCTGACAGCAAAAATAACAGCCTGGTTTACAGTTTACAGCCTGGTACAGAAAAAAAAAATTTGGTCTGAATAGTTCACATCTTTATGGGATGTACTTAAAAAAACTTTTTTTTTAAAAACTGTTGAGGGATAAGAGTTATTTGTAATAAGGGGCGTGGCTGAGTTGACTGATGACCAGGCACATTGTAGCTGTTTGTCAGGATGCTTAAGGCCCGCCTCCTGTTTCTGCGCTGACTGAAAGGTAGTTTGAGACAGAGTTTCCAAAATGGTGAAAGATACCGATGGGCTTCAGAAACCAATGGGTGTCATCACTGAGACTCTGTCTCTGTATATACAATCTATGGTAGAGACAGCATTTCCAATATGGTGGCCAACATTGATGAGCTTCAAAAGCCTCTTCAACCAACGGGTGACATCACTGAGACTACGTCCATGTTTCATACAGTCTATGCTTATTATTCAAAAATTATTCAACATCCCCTGTCTGTTTTATGGAAAGCTTTATCCTCCAACAAGCCTCTCCTAATCTCTCTCAGTGTTACTTCCTATGCACAGAGTTTAAAACCTGTCCAATAGTAATTCAGTCGATTATTAGTCACAAGATAGAGACATTTAGCTACCAACTTTTACAGTTAAGTGCTTGGACAGGTTGCATATTTGTTTACTTTGCTGCTTGAGACAGGACATTATATTTAACTGAATATGTAAATGGTGATATTCTTATTTTTATGCAACATCAGAAATAACTGCGGCTCACACTAAAGCATGAAGCCTCTATAACTAGTTTGCACTTAACATTTGTCCTGCTTATGTAGACATGCTTTTTGAATGACTCAAGGAAAATAAAAACATCTATAGACAAACAATTTTCTGCTGTAATTTTAATGACAAGAAAAACTTGAAATTGAAACTGAATGAGTTACCAGAAATAGTAACATCAGCTGTTTTCTCAATTCGACAACCTGGCCCTGAAATCTTTCTGATACATATTCACATGTGGTCTTCACAGCGTTAACTTTTACCAACCCTGCCATTAACAGCATTAATAAATGATTGGATAAGAACATACTGGTAAGCAGTTTGATTACATGAACAATGATCACGACTGCCCGATCACTTGTGGTGAATTTTCCTAAATATTACCTGCACGTGTCTTCACCCTGACAGACAAACAAGGGAGCTGTCATAAAAGAGTCGGGGTAAAATATTCTACTGTTTGCTTTCACATATGATGCTCACCCCAAAAATGTGGTGAAATTTTCAGTTTTGTGCATGTGTGAATCCCCCATGAATCACAGCAATGCCACTGATTTCCCATATATGACATACTGGTATTTTGGCGATTTTTTTTATTCTTAGCCACAGGGGTAATTGTCTTCTGCTTCTTGTTCTTTTTTTTTTTTCTACCCATCCCAGACCAGTACCATTAAACATAGCCAAATCTCCGGACCTGTCATGTTGTCAAAACAGAGTGTATGTTCGCAACATATCGGGATAGGTGTGCAGATGAGGCTCTCCAAGCCCTGCCAAATTAGAGAAACGCAACATAAAACCGTCTGCTTCTGTATAAACAGCGAGTGGCTCAAACCCAGGAAGACTTTGCAGAGAGAAATGAATCATTCCCTCTCAGCAGAGGCAAACCAGCATGGAAGAAAAATAGGAAAGGGGTAGAAGAAAAGCAGAGGAGAGGGAGCGGATGAGCACACTGGAGCCTGTCCCTGTGGCTCTAGATGTTATGCATTAATTCTCTAAAGGGGCCTTGGGGTCCCAGTTTCCCATGTTAATTGATATCCCCATTAAAGAGATAAGTTGGCTCGGGGAGAAAGAGAGGGCAAGGGAGCAGAGAAGTTATGGCGAGGTAGAGACGGAGAGAGAAGGGAAAAGGAGGAGGAAGATGACAGGATGAGACGAGGAAAGGAGGAAAAGGGGCACAGAGAAGAACTCACAAATCAAACATCTCAAGATGACCTTAAATATTTTAGAGTTGTTTTTATATAGAAAATTGTCTCAGTGAAATATCCTATCATGTGTGGGAATGTCTTTTTCAGAGGATAGAGAGAGGAGACTAAAGTGAGAAAGAGAGAGTGTGCTTATTGGCTGACAGAGCTGCTCTCACCTAGTTTGGGGATGAGTCACAGTTCGCAGAGCCGTTAATTACGCCGACTGCTGAATCAAAACTCGGGAGAAAGAGAGCAGCTGTCTGCGCATTTACATATCACACAGCCTACATGGAGGGGAGAGGGAGGGAGGCACGAAAGATGGAGAGAGCAGAGAGAGATAGAGAGAGAGAGAGAGAGAGAGAGTTACAGAATGACAGGAGGGAGAGAGAAGGGAGAATTGCGACGATGGAAAGACACCTGAAGGGGGACGAAAAGAGGATCCAAAGAGAAACCGGCAAAGGGAAGGTATAGAATCAGGGCGCTAGGTGAAGAAGTGTGAGGTGCAAAGGCAGGGTGTCAGAACTGAAGTGATTAAAGGAAAACGCTGTGAAGTTTTCTGAAGCACCAGTCGTGGGATTCTGTCTATATTTTTTCTGCCTTGAATCTCTTGGTTTTGCATGATTAAGTCCCAGAATACAAGTTTTTTTTTTTTTTTACACTTTTCAAGACCCGGAAAAGTGTTTCCCTGACCTTATAAAAACAGGGGGAAAGGAAGCTTCTAGCATGTAGCTTCAAGCAAGTCACGTAGAATCTATTAGATTTTTTTTCATTAACAATAACTGGATATGTTTTCTTTATCTCCTTTCTTTCCCACTACATTCCTAAAAGTCTCAGCCTTAAGGCCAGCACGGGCCAGAATAAGCCTCGCTTTGATTTCAAAGTCACAAACAAGGCGAGCAATTAGCATACAGCTGCCAACAGGCCAGCCTGCAGCTGCACTTAAAGCCTTTACTTTCCTTCCAAAAATAAAGCAACAAAACAAAACAAGAAGCACCACACCAGACCGAGTGGCTGCTTTGAATCGGTGTACCATTTGAATACCAAACATACATATACATGTTTGAATGGTATCAGTTGTAACAGTGTGATTTGACTTACTACCACATGCTAATAATAAATAGTTGACATCACAAAGGGCAGTAACCCCTCCCCTTCACTTCCGCATTGTCTTCATTTTTCATTTGGAGGATATGTGATGGAGTTACTGAAGGAGCTATGTTTTGGTCTTAGAGACTGGTGCTTAAGAGCGATATCTACGGGATCGAAAGTCCTACATTATACCTTTTAAAGGTAACGTTTTATGCAAACGACTCTTCACCATGTTTCTCTAACAATGATGTGTCTTTAGTCTGTTAACAAACCCCCCAATGATGAGAAAAGTCCATCCTCTCCGTCTTTTGCCTGCTCAACCTTTCAGAAAATGTGTGCTCAAACAGGCCGTTTTGGAGATGATCCCTTTGTGGCATCACAAAGGGCAGTAGCCCCTCCCCCAGGTGGGTGACACTCCCACAGCTAGGTGTTTGTTCTGCCCTCTGAGTCTGTCTTCTCACCGTAAACAATAGGACATGGAGCGAGAAAACACGAGCCACCCGAGTCCTTCCAGAGAGGGGGCGTGGTCAGACACAGCTCATTTACATATTTAAAGGTACAGACACAGAAACAGCATGTTCTGAGCAGGGCTGAAATAGAGGGGTTTATAGGCATGATCAAATACAGGATCATAGTGGATTTAGAACAAGAAACTTCACAGACATGTTTTCGAGACCTCTGAGACTTATTTAAACTTTTTGAAAAGGAGTTTAATATGCAACCTTTACACAGATAATATTCATAAAATTGTACCACTGAAGCATTAAGAGATATTTATGTTGTTTGCAGTTTTCATTGGTCTACTCTTCTATGTTTACATGTTTTATATTGTTATGAATTTTTGATTTTTGACAGCTACATGTGTTGTTGTTTTATATCGTAAAAATCTGAACACACATTTTGTTTTAAGAGGCAAAAAAGCTTCATATAAAATAAGAGATTGAAAGAGGATGATAAAGGATGTGATGTTTAAATAAATCCTATTTTAAAGGAGAGCTGTGAGTGAGTGGTGACGGTTGATATTCGCCGTTCGGAACAAATTGAATCGACTTGACTTCCAACACCAAATATATTTACAGGCAGTCTCTGGGAACACTTATGATGAGCTCTCATCAAACAGACTAGGTCACCTCTCTTTGGCCGGGGTGTTTACTGGTCGTGAGGCGCAGGCTGATGAGATGCTAGTGTCAATCACAAAGACTCCGTTCATGACAAGCAGGTGGCTGCGGTGGTGGTGGTGCTGCTGCTGGGGTTTGTGTGTGTGTGTGTGTGTGTGTGTGTGTGTGTGTGGGGCCTCTAGTGAACGGCCTCACTCATTCTCAGTCCTCGCAGAAACTTCACTGGGCTGAGACAGAGAGAAAGAAAAGGACATGCATGTGGCCTTCAAGTCATATTTTTCATTCTGTCACCACTTGTTTAGTCTCACATATTTCCAAAAAACTTGCAACAAGATAAAAGCGAAGATTGAAATTCTAAAAACTCTGAAAAAACAACACCTCTGACTCTTATGTGTGTATAAAAATGATAATAAAGAAACACGGTGAAATAGTCCAAACCATGAAATGATGTGTTTCAGATCTGTCAGTCAGTCAGTCATCGCTACATGTGTTTGTATCTATTAAGAAACAAATGGACAGTGGTGTTGACAGCGTTTTGAATGTGTCGTCCGGCATTTGCATATTCAAATGATCAGTTGTCAAGTCATCGCTCAAACTGTTAACAAAACAGAAACATGATTCTTAAAGTCCTCAAACTCACAGATGCTCCTCCACTGTCCCTGAGGGAGAGAAAGACAAACATGTCTGAAAGCTGTGGAGCTCCAAAGCATTCAGGATGTGAAAAGATTCAAGAAAAATAAATATTATATGCAGTCTTGTGAAAAGAAAAAAAAAAGGTATCCTGCAGGTGTTTTCCTCAGTGCTGACATTTCACAGTTCAAGAGTAAATGTATTTTAATATATTTAACCATCTATAGTATTTACACAGTCCTGGTCAACTTTCATTTCATAATGACGTTAACCAAAAAGGAACCATCTCCCACACCATGTCACCCTCCCACACAACAGATCAGGCCTTAGAAAAAAAAAGAAGTTTGAATCACACATTTCTGTCAAGTTGTAAGTGGATTTTTGGATTTTATTGCATGAAAATTAGTCCGTCTTTTTTAAAAACTTTTGTGGAGTGTAACATCAGTAAAGCTCGATTAAAAAAGGGGGTACAGGGAGCCTAGCGTTTTGTTTGGGTGCCCCATGTACGCTGGCTGGGAAATGCAAAGCAAAATTACAAAGTGTGAAACACTTTTACAAAATTTGAGAAAAAATTTACATTTTGAAAAACATTTTCTAAAACAAAACTACAAAAACCGAAACACTTTTAACATGGACAAAACACGTTTACATTTTATCAAACACATTTACAAGATGTGAAACATTTTAATCAGCCCCCAAACAAATTTACAAACTACAGAATCTTGGCGGAAAGGGATTGTACCAAATGCCGGAAGTGACGCGGAAGTGATTGAGTGAGGGGTAATTTTGTCTGTTTTGGCGGGAAAACTGAGCAAAAGCAAAACTGACTAATCAGGCTCAAATGAGTTCCACAAAACGGGCAAAACCTCTTTCTGTCACCACAAACTCCCAGCACTCCGTATCACTGTCCTCCAAGTCTTTCCACAAGATAAGCACAGAGAAAGAGCTACGGCTTTGTCCACAAGGGGGCACCAAAAATCAACTCAAACCTAAAGTGTCTCACAGGAGCTTTTAGCGTTTAACTAGGACCTGATCTCTTTGAACTTACGCTTTCTGAAGGGCATTTTTTAAACCCTACGATGGCGATCGCCATATTAGGAGATGTTGAGCAGAGGCGTCCCACAAGGCTCCTGACAAACAGCTTCAACACGCCACCTGCTGTCAGATCAGTCACAACCCTAATTATGCAAAACTCTTAACCTATATGAAATCAAAACAGGTGAGTCTAAAAAATGTTTACCCCTAATGCGTGTACTAATGAAACATACATAAATATACATAATAATCTTGTCTACCATTTGCACATTTGTTTTTAATGTGTGTGTGTCTGTGACCTCTGGGGCTTTTGGAGCTAGCTTCAAGTGGACACTTGAGGAACTGCAGTTTTTTTTTGCTCTTCCACATTGACTTCATTTTTCAACCCCGGCAGTGAAGGAATCATTGATTCTCATGTCACTGTTAAACTGTTGCCAAACCTTTTAACCAACCGACGGTAACACACTACAATATATGTCATCTTGTATCTACGCTGTCTCTTGAGTACATTTTGAGAGCATGCCACCTCTCAGGACGAAGAGGAAGGGTGGGATAAATCCAGTAACGAAATTAGTGAAGAAAGACACACAGTAGAGATCTGAACGTTGTACAGAAAGTAGATGCAAAGTTATGAAAAGGATTAATGGTATATAGTTGACAACTGAAGATGTAAGGATGATTAACACAATTCTGAAAGCCTTCCGTTTTGCATTGTTCATCCGAGTGCTCGCCTGGTTCCCTTCTCCTGGTCCTGGTCGCATGAGGGCGCGAAGTGACTGCACACAAAAAAAGATCTGCACCGGAAACCAGGTGAAAGTCATGGCACAGGACACAGAGTTATAAGCTTGAAGTGGTACCAACAGAAGGATTGCGCAACACACAAGCACTGTCAGCCAAGAAATGAGCGCTCCAGCTAGTCTGCATCTCGAGAGCTTGTACTTTAGGAATGTCACTGGATGTACGACTGCCAAATAGCGCTCAAAACACACACAGCTCATGAACAGAGGGCGCCCTGAAAATACGAGTCCCGAAGTGAATTTAATGGTGTTCCAGAGGTATTTGATAACGTCGGATCCTGGCGCATTAAGTGCGATTACTGCCATGACATTTGCTACACAGAAGGAAACCTCACAGATGGCCTGGTTAAGAGAAAATATTTCTGCAGCCATTTCTCCAGAACCTGCCAATATAATCCACATGACACACATGTTGGCAGGGAGGCCGAGGATGATATTGATTATGAGAGGAGCCTTGGCATGTTCACAGTGGATCAGATAAGAAACAATAGCCGGCATACTGTGATTTCCATCCATCTTGCCGTCTAGCTGCCCTACAAAAAGAGGAGCATACTTAGAGAATATGGCAGGGAGGCAGAAGATCCTGTAAAAATGAAATCCCCATGGTGTCTCACAAAGCTGAGATGATAAAGTATCACATCTCTGGTAAGCAAAGCATTCGACAAATATCATTTTTTTTAAAAGTTGGGACATTGCGTTAAATGTAAAAAAACAAAAAAAAAACAGAATGTGATGATAAGCAAAACATTGAAACCCCATGTTTGATTTAAAATTGCACAAAAGCAACATATGAAATGTCATTGTTTTTGGCAATTATATGCCCAAAAGAGACGCTTTCAGCCAGAGGTGCAAATTACCAAATTACTAAATTTGAAGTTGCGTTGCTGTAATTCAGTCATTTTTTTGTGTAGTTGTACTGTAAAATCTGTTATTTCACTTTTACTTAAGTAGGTTTTTAAGTATTGTACTTCACTACATTTTAAAATACATCCGTCAATGAGTAAAAAAAAAAGGTAAGCATTAATAAAAAACAAAAGAGCCAAGCCCTCGGGTCACAGGACCCCCTCTCCCTCTTTTTCTAGATGAAGGTCTTGTGCGCAAACACCTGACTCCATCTGACCCAGGATATCGACTAGGGCCCAAGTATGCCGAACCCTCCCACCTGACTTTACTCTTCAATTTCTTGGCACCTTATCATCCATCATTCATAAGTGCAGATATGATGTGCTACTTTATACTAATTTATAACAATTATTTTTTCCTATAGATATCGTTTTAGCACTGGATTTTTGAAGAAACTTGAATTCAAACTATTCCTTCATACCTTCCCTTTTAATATGAAGATTTTACAGAATAATAGTATCCATCATCTGAGGACCATCTTCATTGAAAACCCCCAACAAGATGTTTAAGGCTTCAAATTTAAGATGTATTACCTGTTAAGTTGCTTTTTAGTTGCTGTAACTTTACAGAATATCTTCAATTGAAAAATTCTAGAGTACGAGTCAATTGTTGTTCTAAAAAATAGTTTCAAAAGTATTACATTATTAAAGGTAAAAAATGATTCACATGACTGATTCAATGTTGGAGTATGACATGATAGAAACAAGAACTTACCAGGGCGATAAATGGATTCTTGTTAAAACCACCCAGATGATGTTTGGGAAGGGAAACTGGGAAGTCTCTCGTCTAAACTGAGTTCTTTAATTTGCAGTGTGCTGCTTTGGTAGCAGCGCGACCCTAATGTTTTCTGAAAAGACGCTCCATCTGTTCCAGTGGGCTCATCAGCTACATGGAACTCGAGTGCTGATGTAAACCCTTTTATGCAAATGATATGCAAACGCAAAGTTCAGGAACTTCAGTCAGGATTTGATTGCTTGTCATGGAAGTTGTAGTTTTGCATGAACACCGAGGATGATATACTGCGATTTGTAACACCGTGTCCTAACAACACGCGAGCGTTATGTGTCGCGTTGCGCATCATCGCACACTCGCTGTCCACACTGCATACGTTAAATATTGAATTCTCTGCTCTGTAAATTTGATTACCCCTCCCTTGCTAAGAGAACAACATCTAGTGCTTTTGTACTGAAGGTGGACAAACGGATGTGTGGTGCTTTGCATCAACGAGCAGCTGACTCAAATCACAACACAGAGGCTCGTCGATAAACGGCTTGCCGTGAGCCGAAAAAAAAAAGTGTATTTTCGGGTGTTGAGGCAAACATTTCAATCACGGATGAGGATGCTATGAATGCACCTCTATCTCCACTTTGTAAGATGAGCTGCCAAGCTCTGTTGAGTGAGAAAAGTCGCGCTGCGTCGCTCACGGGCAGTTAGTGCACTCCAATAGGAAACAATAGAATTAGGCTGATTTTGTCACTCACTCGCGTCGCGTGCTGTTAGGACAGGCAGTGCGGTTTGACGCTCAATCATCCGTTTTACTGCGCCTTCGTAAAAGGCAGTTTACCCATCCTCTGGAGGAACAAGAAAGCCTGGACGTACCCAGAGAAGGTCGTGCAGATATAGCAGAATTTATAGATGCTAAACATAATTATGTTTGGAATTAAATCCTTGAGAAGAATGGCAACGATCAGAGGTAAATACATGATGACAACAGATACCGTATTGAGCATTATTATCCGAAAAGCCTTCAGTTTCACGTTGCTAACGCCGTCCCTCTGCCGGACCTTGTCTCCTGGCCCGGGCTGTTTTAGGACCCGAAGAGTCGCAACACAACAGTAAAGCTTCACCAGAGAACACACAGCTACCTGCACAACAATAGAGTACAGATCCACGGAAGTAGGGACAAATAATCTGCTACAGCAATACATGAGTGTGATCAGCCAGATTATCCCAGTGGAGGCTAGTTTGTACTTGAATGGCTTGAACCTCAGGTAAGCTACAGGTTTGACTACTGCCAGATAGCGCTCCACACAAATCAATGCCAGAAGACTTGGACGGCCTGTGACTACGAAACCCAGGAAAAAAATCTGGACATTTTTCAGATAAGTGTGGTGCAAGAACAACATGGGCAGTCTAAGGAGGTCATGGAGGCAGATTAAACTCTCAAAAACAGCCTGGTTGAGAGTCAAGAACTCCGACGTGATCAAGTGTCTGGAAACGATCAGCTGCAGGATGTAGATATTGACGGGAATTCGAATGGTCTGGCAGAACTGTAGCGCTGTACCAACAACGTCGACGAGCAGCAAGGAAGTGTTTCCAAAGGCAGTGTTATTCATCCTAGAGGTCTATGGAAAGATCACAACAACATTAACAAGCGTCATTTTGGTGATGAGAGCAGAAACAGAATGTTCATTATTTAGTCTCTTACAGGAAGTTGCCATGGCGCCATCGCAACTAAAGCACAAATTCAACCAATCCTCACAAATTATGTGTGGCCTTTTATGCAATCACCCCAAGTTAACACAAATTTGACCAAACATTTGATTATTTGTTATACATATCAGTCAGTACAAATAAATATCTCAGAGCTCTGGATGAAGACCAAAGATATGAAGTCAAGACCACACTAACCAAGACCAAGACATACCCGAGACCAGAGTGCTCAGAGATTAGACCAAGACATGTAGGGATCGAGACCGAGTCAAGACCGAGTCAAGACCAAGACCAAGGCAGGGCGAGACAGAGACAAGACCAAGACCAGAAAAATAATCATCTTGTGTGCAATGGGCGTCGTTCACTTGCGGCCGTAACCTGGGGGAATAAAAATCTAATTTAGAAAGAGGCGTTTTCCTTCTAATCACAGTAATGATGTAGAAAAATAGCCTTTCTGCTAATGGTGGTCGTATTTCCTGGTCTTGATTTAAAAGCTGATGTCCGCCCAGTCCAGAGAGACCGGTCTGGAGACCAAGACTGATTTTGAGTTGTACAACACTAAGAACAGGTTTGTCTTTGTGATTGACATTTATCACCATTCAGTGCATGCTAACCTGCCAATCAAGTATATTGTATTAAAACTGTTGTCGTCTATAGCTGTTTTGGTAAGGCTTCTTACAACCCTAAAACAGTTGCAACTTTATTTTGAAATTCTCTTTCTCCCGCAATGTCATTGGAAAGACAAAGCTTCAAAACATTGCACCTTTTTTTTTTTTTTTTAAAGAGCTGCCGCTACCACAATCACACAAGATTTGGCATATTCTAATTTGTTCTCCTGCTTTATATTCAATTGTGTCATGTTATAAGACATGTAGTTAAAGTTTGATATCTTGCTAAAACTGTAATGGGGCATTTGTATGTCATGGAGAAACAGTTTTGTAGTCAGATGCCTCTCATCCATTTAAATATAAATGTATATACATTACATATTTAAGACACTTTTTTATTCATTGAGTTTGATCAACTTTGAGATAAATCTATAATTATTCACAAGAGTCCGTGTCAAAGTGGATTTTTAGTAGTTATATCGTATTATTTAGAATCAGGAGAAACTTACAATATACAGAGTAAAAAAAAGAACATATAAAAATCCCTAAAGATACTAAAACAGAAAAATTGCAACTATTAAAGATATTATAATTAGTTACAAAAGACATTGCCAGACCTGTTTGTTGCCAATAATTTCTCAGTCCTCTCAGTTTGATTTTTTTCTTCTGTTGTCTTTTCTCAAATGAGACAGACACTTTAGCCTCTCCAGAACATCTGAAACCTGGATGCTCACGGATAAACCAATGCAAATACTTTCACGGTCCATCACAACATGACTGATCACACTTTGACCTGACAAAGCTCAGGAAGCAGCAGTGGTTTAGGTCTGGGGTTTGTACGTTTTAGAGAGAGATTTCACAATCTCAATGATGATCACTGGCTTTTGAAAAGAAATAGAATGCCACATTTAAGGACAATCAGCACCAGTTTTGATATCATTCTAAATTTCATCAACTGGTCCTACATCTTTTTCTGTATTTTTCCTGACCTTAAAATTTATTTCTCTTCCCTGTCAGGCCTGTCCAGAGATCTGGAGACAGTATCACATCACTTACCACTAAACCAACACTGTCAGAAAACTGTTGACTGTCATGTTGGATTTGAGATTTAAAGGTCACATATTTTACTCCTTTTCAACGACATTAAATAAGTCTCAGAGCTCCCCAAAACATGTCTGTAAAGTTTATTTTTCTAAATCCACTCTGATCCTGTATTTGATCATGCCTATAAACCCCTCTATTTCAGCCCTGCTGCAGAACGGGCTGTTTCTGTGTCTGTAACTTTAAATGTAAATTAGCTGTGCCTGACCACGCCCCCCTCTGGAAGGGCTTCTACAATTCTACAATTCACTTAGCAGACGCTTTTATCCAAAGCGACGTACATCATAAAGTACAAAACAAGCAAGGATCTAGAAAAAAGGGAACAATGTCAGTAAGAGCAAACGATCAGCTTTGAGTCTGATTGGACACACAGGTGCTGACAGGAAGTGACCAGAGGCAAAGCACAACATTGAGGGCAGTTCTTGAGAGCTCTAATCAGTATAGAAACCATCTTATAAGTCGTCGTTATCAAACAAAAAACATCGTCACAACCATCATCATCATCAATAATATGGAGACCATCATCATTAAGTTAGTAGGTATTCATGAAAGAGCTGGGTCTTTAGCTTTTTCTTAAAGGTACAGAGGGACTCTGCAGATCCAATGGAGTTTGGAAGTTCATTCCACCACCAGGGGGCGACAGAGGAGAAGAGTCTAGTCAGAGACTTAGGACCCTGTTGTGAAGGTTGGATCAGACGCCTTTCATTGGCAGAGCGTAGTGGGCGGGAGGGAGTGTAGACCTGGATGAGAGAGTTAAAGTAAGGAGGAGCCGCTTTTGTCGCTGTTTTGTAAGCGAGCAGCAGAGTTTTAAATTTGATGCGAGCAGTAACTGGGAGCCAGTGTAAGGAGATGAACAGCAGAGTGACATGTGCTCTTTTAGGAAGGTTGAAGACCAGTCATGCTGCTGCATTTTGTATAATTTGCAGGGGTTTGATAGTGCATGTAGGAAGACCTGCCAGTACAGAGTTGCAATAGTCGATGCGTGATATCACAAGAGCCTGTACCAGGAGCTGTGTAGCGTGTTCTGACAGGTTAGGTCTGATCTTCCTGATGTTGTACAGGGCAAATCGACATGACCGGGCAATCGAGGCTCCTTGAACCTTATAAGTTAGCTGGTCATCAATCATGACACCCAGGTTCCGGGCAGACTTTGTGGGCATGAGTTTGGTTCTTCCAAGCTGGATATTGATCTCTGGTTGCATAGAGGGACTGGCTGGGATGACAAGGAGCTCAGTCTTTGAAAGATTGAGTTGAAGGTGTCGTTCATTCATCCATTTAGAGATATCAGCAAGGCATGACGAGATTCTTGCAGAGACTGTAACATCGTCTGGCGGGAATGACAGGAAGAGCTGGGTATCGTCAGCATAGCAGTGGTATGAGAAGCCATGAGAGCGGATTATTGAACCAAGTGAGCTTGTGTATATGGAGAACCAAGCACTGACCCTTGAGGTACCCCTGTGGATAAGCTGTGCGCTTTGGACACTTCTCCCTTCCACGACACTCTAAAGGATCGCCCAGAGAGGCTTGGGGTGTACTCAGGCTTTCTCGCTTCATGCCCTATTGTTTACGGTGAGAAGGCAGACTCAGAGGGCAGAACAAACTCCCCCAGGTGTCAACCACCTGGGGGAGGGGCTACTGCCCTTTGTGATGTAATGAAGGGAAAATCTCCAAACGGCCTGTTTGAGAACACATTTTCTGAAAAGTGAAGCAGGCAAAAGACGGAGAGGATGAACTTTTCTCATAATTGTGGGCTTTGTTGACAGGCTATGGACACATGTAAGTTGTAGAAAAACAAAAAAGTTCACGTGAAGAAAACATGTATGAAACATGTTCATGCCCCGAGCACAACATAAACAACCTGAAGGAAACGCCGTCCTGTCAGTTTAAACACAGAGCTTAGAACAACAAACCCAGAAGGAGTTCGACGTCCCTCTTCTTTTTTTTAAAAGTCATTCCTCAATGACATATATTCATTAGGATGTATTTGATATTCGCTATAATAATTAGAGCCCGACTGATTAATTGCCTGGCCGATAATATCGAGGATATTAGCATATCTAGTGGCTATCGGTATCGGCTAATTTTAACGCAGACATGCGCCGATATTACTAGATTTATTTAGCAGTGAAATAGCATTTAATTTGAGTACTGTTGCAATACACTAACGATGTTCTATATGGATTATAAGAAGCATTATCGCCCTGCAGAGTGTCAAGTGGTGATGCACATACATGCACAGTTACTTTCCAGTTGAGTGGCCATCTTGTCTACGTTATACTGTTGATCTTTTCCACAAGAGTTTGATAACTGCATTTGAGGGATCAACACAATAAAAGGGGAAAATCTAAATCTATCTATCTCTACAGATTTAACATAGATTTATATCGGCCGATATATCAGTATCGGATATTTTCTCTCCCTAATATTGGTATCGGTATCGGCCCCAAAAACATATCAGTCGGGTCCTGATGATAATGTTTAAAATGTTACATATTAAACATTCAAAGGATAGGAAAAGTGCAGGGACATTTATACTCTCAGTGTTAAATGTGATACTGTTAACTCATGCAGAACTTAAAGCACTCACATTTCCAATTAACAATAACTATCACAGCTCTGTGAATACAAAACAAATCTGTCACAACTACAAATGAGACTGAGGCAGAAGCTTCAACAAGCAGCACTGAGTGGTTACACTGATTCCTTCCAATTACTGTCATTCACATGTCACTGAATGTGATTCTGGTTTGGTAGACACACATTTCATTGCTTGATAATCTTTTGTTTTTTAAACAGATCTTAAAATTACCTTAAAGTTGAAGTAAGAGATGTGCCTGTATTTTTTTTAAGGCAGTTTCAATACAGGGAGGATTTGAATTTGCATACCTGCGAAGGCTGGGGAAAAGAGAAACCCAACAAACACATCTCGGTGTAAATTGTCCAAAAATGATTTGCAAAAACAATGACCCATGACTCTTCGCTGTAGCGCCTCTGGTCTACAAAGAGAGAACTAAACAAACACTGTTGCTCCAAACCCTCCACAACAGAACTTCCACATAGTAATATATTTGCATACTTGACATTTGAGGGAAAGTTCATGCACAAACAGGTGGAGAGACTTCAGGAAACTAAACTTTAGATGAGCGGCGCAGTATTCAGCAACAATCACTAAGCAACCCCCCCCCCCCCCTCCCCCCTCCTTGTTTGGTTTAATGGATGAACAAAACCTTTGAGACTTTGAATAAGATAACTTTCTCTTTTCAGGCCTCAGTGATCACAGTTAAAGAAAAGAGTTTTCAATCCTTCTGGAGCCAGAGGAGAAAGTGGAAAAAGCACACGGTGATAATAAACGCAGGGGGGCTGAGTCTCTGGGGATTAATAACCCGTAAGCACGAGAATGAGTGATCACGACGTTAAGGGAAGCAATTAATCAGCAAAGCAAGGGTTATAGAAATAATGAAATTAATGAAACTATTGTTAATTATTCCTCTGTCCTCACTGTAAGACATGATGCATAGCTTCAGAGATATCAAGCCTTTTGTAAGCATACTAATAAAAACAACAATACAAGCATTTTTGACCCAATGATCTGGAGGCAATTACGTTTCCTTCACATTGCTGTCACAATAAAAATATTTTTGTTAGATGAGACCGGTTTGGAAGGAGAGAAAACAAGAATTGCACCAGCTTTCCCTATTAGATATCAGAAAAGGCAGCTGAATGTGTGAGTCCAAGACAAATTTCCCCAAGGGGACAATAAAGTGTATCGTATCGTATACTGGTTTATGTTACTTGTGGCCTAGTCTGTAGCCTGGTCTCTCTCTCTGCGCCCCCTCCTCCCTCTTCAAGGTGTTTGGTTTGGGCTGGAGATACTTGGTAGTCCTATTTTCAGGTGTCTTGTTTTCCAGTTGGTTTGTTTTCTTCTGTAGATCTAGGGGGAGGTGCCGAGACTGTCGACCCATGGTGAGGTTTGGCTCTGCGACTTCCCATCTTTTGCTCTTTCTGACCAGGGTCTCCGGTCCCTTTTTGTTTAATTTGTTTCATTATTTACCTTTGATTATTTCTTTGCGGGTATTCTCAAACAATTCTCTGGGTCAAAACCCTATATCTTCTATGTTCTGGTCTCCTTTGTTTTTGAGCCTTATTTATTTATTCTGGTTAAAGAAGCCGAACAGTTTAATTCCGACATTAATTGGGCAGCTGTGGATCAGTTGGTAGAGTCCGTCATCTCTCAACCGGAAGGTCAGGGGTTCAATCCCCAGTTCCTGCAGCTACATGTCTGATGTGTCCTAGGGCAAGACACTTAACCCCAAGCTGCTCCCACTGCTTCGTCTGCGGTGTATGAATGTGTGTGAATGGGATTAGTTACTTCTGATGGACTCTTTACACAGCAGCCTCTACCATCAGTGTGTGAATGTGTAGGTGTGACCTGCAGTGTAAAAGAGCTTTGAGTAGTCAGAAGACCAGAAAAGAAATATACAAGCTCAAGTCCATTTACCATTCACCAACAGAAGATTATAACTGTTTAACAATTATTAAATCATAAACCTTGTTGGAGGAGAAAAACTGATCTGGTACTGAATGATCTAGATGAATGAAGTGTAGTATTAGAAAATGACATCCCACTTAAAGAGATGTTTTAATTGATTGAACAGCTGTTGAGACATTGCTTTCAGCTCAGCCATGAGAAGCCCTTTACACAGAGCAGTGAGGCCACACAGTGTTTTCACCGACGACGATAAACTATGACTTTGTCTGTTACTAAAAGTACTAATTAGCAGACTGCCACATAAATCATCTCTGTCCCTTACTGGGTCTTCATAACGATGCTGCTCTTCTATTACTAACTGTCAAATTAAAGACAGCATCCCCACTGATGCAGAAAAAAAACTATACCTTACATCACTTGTTCTTCACATTAAAGATAACGCTTATCCGAGGGGTAAAAGCACTTAAAATAAACAGCAGGTTAAAGCAGTAACATTAAAGGACCAATATGATATCTACTGAAGTAAATGATAAAATGTCTTTACTATATGATCAAACATTAAGGAAACATGCTATGTTGAAGTGCTGGCTTCTCTGACAACAATACAGTAGTCAGTGTGTCCTCCTCCTAAGTTTAGATTCTGCTCCTGAATGCTCTGGATTTGTTTGGACCAGAGAAGGTTCAGTAGGCGGTTTGAAGGCACCCTAACAAGGCCGTTTTGGACGCCCCTTGATTTGCCAGGCGAACAGCAAACCAACAGGTGTTGCAGCAATGGAAGCGGGCAAGAGAACTGGTTCAGATAGAAGTGATTGTACCCGACCTAAAAAAGCCTCTGCATGTTTCTAATAAGCTCCACGAGCAGAAACGTGCTCAAACTAGGATCAATATTGGAGATGCTTTTTGAAAAATGGAGAGAGGTTAGAACGCAGAAAGGTTTACAGACCGATGCAGAGCTGGATAAACACTGAAGCTTCAGTGTCCACAACATGGCAACCTGTATGCACATCGAGAGAGGAGGGGGCGGGGGGAGACAGCTCCCTCCAATGTTTTTAATTTGGACTGCAGTACCCATTTTAAACGCTTGGGGTCAGTTACATACTGCTCCTTTAAGTAATAAGAAGTCTTTTCAGCTTTTCATAATAATAAAGCAATTCTAATATTAACAGCCAAAGGTCCTCATACCTCAAAAGGCTATTTAAAAAATCTCATATGGAAGTTCTTTTGTGAGAATCGTTCAGTGAAGCCAGTCAACATGGCAGACATCCATTGTAGCACCTACCTGAGGGGAGGAGCTTAAACCGTGTATTTCAGGGGTGTGAGGGATCTCTAGTGATGTTACCTGCCTGTTTCCTGACCCTGGAGCAGTATAAGTCTTAGACAGAGGGCAGGTCATCAGGTTACCAATGATCTTTTCCGTAGACCTAAGTGTTCATTGCAAACAGAAATATTTTGTAGTTGGGAAATGTTTGGCATGTGGTCATTATGTTATGGCTTTCTGGTATATGTCCTCTTTGAGGTAGACAGCAGTCATGGTTCAAAGAAACAAACCTCGACTTTGATGGCAAAATACAGAAGGTTAATGGCTGCCTTTGCCTGAGTCTGTGTTTGTGAGAATCTGTGGCTCACTGAAATCCCTCTGCTCCAAATAGCAACTGGAAGGTTTTGTTAGTTCGTATGTAAAAATATGTAGTTTAACCTCTTAGGACCTGGCATCCACATATGTGGACATCACATTTTGGGTTGTCTAGACCACAATTCTAAATTTTGCTCTACAAGGGCTTGGGGTCCACATACGAGGACTTTATACTGCCACATAGTGGTGGCAGAAGAGTATAACACATTATATGTTCAGATGGCAACTCCCGATCCAAACTTCGACCAGGGAAAAAAATCAATCAAATTTCATGGCTGATTCTTGTTCAGATCTGTATAAAAGTGTTCAATGTTTGTTATGGAAGTAAAATTTTACAAAAGTTAGTAACTGTAACGATTTACCATGCCGCTAAACATGATGTCCACATATGCTAAAGGTTAATAAATACTTTATTATGCACTTATTAACAGCTCAGTGGGAACAGCGGCCAACTTTTTTTGAAAAAAAAAAAAAATGCCACTAGAAATACAAGTTATCTTTAACATTAACTGTAAACAACATTATGAAAACATTTGGTGTGTCATAGCTACCAACATATCTGATCAAATTCAGGGAAAAAGCATAGTTGTTTTTAACCCATATTACTGTAAATAAAGTGTTGAAGGTGGACAAACATCAGAAGTCTAGGCCTTCTGGAGCCCAAGGTCTGAATACCAGTCAAGAGACGCACACAGGAATACATTTTTAAACTTTGTAAGGAACACAAATATTGCAGGTCACGATTACAGTATACAATTAACAACTAATTTAATAAAGTGTGCACATGAAATAAAACACACATTTGAAGTGTCTAAGCCCAGTCTTTTTCGTTGGGGTTCAATCAAGGTGTGTGTTTCTGTTTAATCTGTGCTTCTGCTCTATGAGGTAGCGAAGGAAGTTCTTCCTTAGAAGAAACAGTCTTCTTAATCCCACTTGAGGTCTCGAAGGTTGGGCTCACTATCCAGTTAGCTGCTCACAGTTCTATGGTGGATGCTCTGGTCGGTGGATGGGCTTCTGGATGAGCCCAAAATCCACCTTTTACCAAAACCTGACCTACAGACAGGTCACACCACCCCTATAAAGATAAACATGCACGTCAGCATCAACACAGGCTTCATCTCAATTTAAGCACTTAACATTTAACACCAAGTATTAAAATGACATCTGGTTTTATTCACAATTTTCCATTAGCTCTGTTGTACTACAAAAAAGGTTAAAGATTTTCTTTATCAATTTACTGTTTAGCTTTTTATTGATTAGACAACACAGGACACTTTACTGTAATAACTATACTATGAAACACTGAAGTTCTGTGTGAGAGACTCCACAAAGGAGAGTGAAATTAACAAAAGAGGAAAAACTTTCATCATAACTTGCA
Source organism: Labrus mixtus (assembly GCF_963584025.1). Taxonomy (NCBI): domain Eukaryota; kingdom Metazoa; phylum Chordata; class Actinopteri; order Labriformes; family Labridae; genus Labrus; species Labrus mixtus. Next base: position 31,141,514 of record NC_083613.1, on the reverse strand, counting down.
TTAAACTATTCCTTACTCATTTACATACATACTGTGGCTAAGCTAAGATACTTTCACCCTTCATGGTGTCAAACTTTTGCTCTTACAGATCACAAAAAGCCTGAATAAATAAATAAATAAATTTTTCACAACACAAAAGCTAACTGATTAGCAGTGGCATATGACATTTTACATGTATCTTGTTAGCATCGCTAAGAGATCCAAGTTAAAATCCCCACAAATGAACACAACTTTGTGATCTTTCTTGGCAAACAATCTTTCCATACTATTCTTGAATGTTTCAATATTGGAACAGAGGTGCTCCTGCTCTGTATACACAGCTCACAATTACATTTTTTCTTTTTTCCCCAGGTAGATTTCTACAGTAATAATCTCCATCACATCATCAATATTAGTTGTCATATTTTCCACTATTTTATAATTTAATCTTTTATCTACATACAAAGCCACTCCTCCTCCTTTATTTTTCCTATTTATATAATTCAGTTCATACCCATTCAACTCAAAATCAACACCCTTTTCAGTGCTAAGCCAGGTCTCAGATATGGCCATCACATTTAATGGTTTGTTTAGATGACTCAAGTATTCTTTGATGTTGTGAAAATTTGCACATAAACTTCTGCTATTAAAATGAATAATTGACATTCCATGATCTGATTTCATGTTGAATTGATCTTCAGAGTAATAACGGCAGTTTTTGTTTATATTGTTAAGAAAATTATTTTCAGGGTCAGTATCTTGTTCAAAATCATGCACATTATGATCAGTGAATTTAAATGTTCCAAGTTCCAACCATCACAATCATTATTGTACCTTTCATTTCCAGCTGTTGTCAAGTTTAAACAGTCAAGCTCTTCACAAGAGTCCATAGTCATAATAGTTCAAGTCAGTCACACTGATAGACAAAGTCACTGTTCTGGAGTCACTGGTACTTGTCCAGCTCCTCGATGTATCTTATGGTCAGCACTTTAGCCTCCTCTGGTGACCCATTTAGCTTTATGAACACCTTACAGTTTGTTGTCCAGGTTGACTGGATTTTCTTCTGCTTCCTTACGAAGCGTGCACTTCTGGCGATGTCTGCATTTTTTTTGTAAGGCGCTCATTCACATAAACATCAGATCCCTTGAGCTTTTTCCCTTGTCTGAGCAATGCATTTTTGTGTTTTCTGTTCGTAAAAAAGGAATTATTATGGTCGGTTTGCCACTTTGTTTTTTTTCGAGGTAAAGGATGACATGCCTTGATGTCTGTATTGGATATGGATATGCCTTTGCTATGAAAGAAAGCAGTTACCTGTTGCTCCACGGAGTCCCTGTCTTGGTCGGTGGGCTCCCCATCGGCCGTTGCTGTTACCGCCCTGGCGTAGGACGGGGGCCTGGTCTCCAGTCCGCTGACAGTAATGTCCTTCATGCGGGTGTACTGCTCCAGGTCTGTTACGCGGCATTCTAGGCTGGCGATCTTCTTATCCTTCTCCTCATTTTGTTTTTTCAGTTCTTTTATTTCACTCATCAAATTAATTATAATTGTCTGCTGCTTAAGAGACAGTAGCAATCTCCTCAGGCAGAATATCAAGTGCCTTCTTTATATCCTCGATTTCCTCGTTCTTCTTTGGTGGCATTTTGAGTGCTGCTCAGAGCCTGGGCCTGGTGGAAGCTGGCTGCTGCTGGAGTCTGGGCCTGGTGGAAGCTGGCTGCTGCTGGAGCCTGGGCCTGGTGGCTGCAAGGCCTGGACTGGTAGCTGCTGCTGCTGTGAGGCCTGGTGGCTGCTGCTGCTGCTGTTGTGAGGCCTGGTGGCTGCTGCTGCTGCTGTTGTGAGGCCTGGTGGCTGCTGCTGCTGCTGTGAGGCCTGGTGGCTTTGGAAAATTAGCTTTTTCTAGAGGGTTTTGTTGGCCTGCTAGCTGGCTGGCCCCTCCCACATGGGTGGCTTACCCGCACTGGATGCTTCCCCCTGTTGAAACCCCCTGTTTATTTTCTCTGGTACCATAGCCATTGCTGTCCGTCTTTTCAATCTTTGACCTTACAAATTGGCACACTAGTGTTCACATTGATTGATTGGACTTTGTCAGAAAAAGTCTGAGTCCCTGCAGACCAAAGCTTGGAATTTTCCACATTGCTAGATACATGGAAAGAAATGTCAATCTCAATATTTGTAAAGTAGTTAGCGCAACTGTCTAGGAAGGTTGTAGAAAGGAAATTCAGCAGATGAAGATTTTCCAAGAGGTGAGTATTACAGTGATTAAACCAACACGTGTTAACTTAACAAAACAACAAAAGTTCAATGTAAATAAGGCAACTTACTTCATGATTAAATCAGACTAAGACCCATGTTAAAGGCAGCACGTCCTCACCTCTCCTCATGCAAGAGCACACGTCTCCTGGCTTTATAGATGGCCCCATTAACAAAATGGCCGCAGCTGGGTGCAGCACAACTCAAGTAGTGGGTTTACACTTTTCACTTAAAGCAAAGAAATCTACATAAACCCTTAAATTAACCTCAGATCATTTGCTCAACTAAATTAACTCAAATAATTAAATTACATTCTACCAGTAACTCAAACATGAAATAAATTATTAGAAAGAAAACATTTCTCAGAAATAAAACCCCTTCAAAATGGTCTGCCCCAGTGATGTCAGCGATGACATCATCAATCTGATAAATACCCAGGAAGTGCTGAGCTAGCTGCTTTTAGCTGCATGGAACCACATGGGAAACTGAACAAAAGAACAAACAGAGGTAAGTATGGATAAGACAATCAATGATATTTTCCAGTATGTTCCAGAAACTAAATAAAAATAACTGAACTAAGTCAAGACTGTGTGTTTGCTTTAAGTTAATTTATGCTTTGATGTGAACTGTAACTTATTGGTAACACAAACAAACCCGGGATAGTAGTAAGTGCTGCAATGTTACACAAGCAAAAATAAATTAAAGCTAAATACACAACTGTAATTAATGATGTGATTTGATATTAAATAAAGACTTAAGTGACAAGTGGTGATTAAGAGAAGCGCTTCTCACCCACTTTGTCACAATGTTATGTCAAGTTTTCTATGCGCTGATTCAGCTGACTGTAAACTCCCCTAAGTGTTACCACAGGGCTAGGGTTGCAGGAAGAGAGAAACCCTGAGGTCTTACTGGGCGCTGCCATATTTTGTGTCTGTGCTCAGTTCACTCACAGAGTGAAGGATTATAGGTGGATCTACTGGCTAAAAATTTTGTTTCTCAGAGTATTACAAACAATTTACAGCTATATCTATTTTTTCTGTCTTTAGTAAATCTACAGACAGTGAGGACGGCATAACAAAGCATATGAACGTCAGCATCCTCCTGGTGATAGAAGATGAGGTCGTCCTGGAGCATCAGATCAAGCAGCATGACTATTGGTAGCATATGGTAGGTATGCTCATGGGTCTGCTGTATGCAATTAACATTGACTATCAAAAGGAAGTACAGTATACATTTTAAGTCATACAGAAGAACCTATTGAATATCGGTGGTGACCACTGCCGCCTTCAAGGGTCCATGGACTGAGAAAAATAGTTTTCTGAAAGCTTCCAAGAAATATTTGGACATTGTCTCACAGATCTTTTCTGAAATGTTTGTGTTACCACAGTAAGATCACCTCCTTAAATGTGTAAATTACCTGATTTTATACATTTATTGCATCTGAAAATACTGAGAAAAGTGACAGATAAATGATAAATGCAGCAAAAGAAGGACAACTGATTTTTTTTGCACATTCTTGAGTGGAAATGTTTTTACCAACAAGTGGTAAAAACATTTGTAAATGTTTAGATGTGCTATTTGATCTGATCTGCTATCAAAGGTTGAAGAACTAAAGTTGGTTGGTTTCTGTGATAAAACGAATAACCTGTAGAGATTATACCTTTTTTTTTTAAATTTGTATTTGAAAGGAAGTTGAAAGTTTCCACAAAAGCAAAAAGAATCACTAAAAATTAGGGCTGGGCAACGATTAAAAGTTTTAATTGCGTTAATCGCATGAGTTCCTGTGATTAATCAATTCAAAAGTAGTGTATAGCGCACTTTTATTGTAAATGTACTTCTCAACTTAAACAATGTAATCAAATAAATACAAAACTAAAGCTTATTGCCACTGCAAGGGCATAATGTCATCCTGTTTGTTATATTTTAAAAAAACTGCCCAGAAAGGTTTTAGGCTAAGAGGTATAATGACGGGACTAATTTTTGTTGTACTTGTCATTTTGAAATTCTTTAGTTTAGAATCTTTTTGAATTCATCTTCAAAGTTGCTAATGTTAATGTATTTTTCTGAACTGCAACATTATTCAAGCAGTTGATGTTGACATGTTATTAATTAAATGCTCTGCATAATCTACACCACTAGGTGGAGTCTGTGATTGACAGTGACATGCAGGAGTTCAGAGAAGAAGAGTGTTGTTGTTGTGATGGTCCGGAGTTAGCAAGAAAGCTGTAGTGATTATTCAGCAGCTGAAGAGACTCGTAGGCAGAGTGAATGAAGGTACTGGGTCTTTGTTAAACGCTTAAATAAAGTGAAGACAAGTGAAACGACCTTTCAGCGTCCGCCTGAGTTTCTGGCTGCAACATATTTTGGAGTACTTACCAAGTACTCCGGTGATAAGAAAATTCAACTTAGCAGTGGTTACAAATAACTTTGGCTCTGTCGACTGCGTCGTCTGGAAGAACTTTAAATAAAAGCCAGTGAGCAACAGACTTTTACAATAAGAAAATAAATAATAAAAACTGCGTTAATGCGAGATAAAATAATTGTCGGCGATAATTCATTAATTAGTTAACGCGAAAATAACCCGTTAACTTTCCCAGCCCTACTAAAAATGTATACGCTGAACTGATTTAAGTTGACTAAAATATAAATATATATATTCAATTTAAATTGATTAATTCATTTAACTTAATATTTTAGATGGATTCAACTTTTGATAAAATATTTTAACTTTGGATTTCAAGTCAAAAGAAATTGAAAGAGCATTTTGCCTCAACTAGATAACGAGATAATTTCACAGGAACTGAGTTGTGTTCAAAAGTTTTGTGAACTTAAATATTTAAGTACAACTGACTTGATGTCAAGTTTATTTGACTATAGAACATTTTATTTCTTTGGAATAATCACAAATTTATCTCAACTTATCTTTTTTAAGTTCAGGTAACTTAACATTTTAAGGCAACCCAGACACTAACTTTTTTAAGTCATAACTAGTTTTTTTTTGTTTTTTTTACAGTGCTGTTTTATCTTTCCCAGTCCTTGTAATCAAAATCTGTAGATCACCTTCATCTTGTTGTGAACTTCTCATGCTGCAGAAAATGAAGTGTTCTACATTTCAACTGATTGTGTTTGAAGATGCACTCCAAGGTCTGTCCTTTTTGTATTTTTGGTATCCTCCTGTCAGCCCAAGAAAAGGGAGTGTTTTACTCACTGCATTTGTTAACTGTGCTTCAAGTTGTTGGAATGGCCCTTTTTAAGGATGGACTGCAGATTGTATTTAGAAGTGTTTCCGCTGGAGTGGAGAACAGCGAATGTTAAACAAAAAGTCAAACTTGCCTGAATAAATGAATTATTCCTTCTGCTCGGATAAAATTAGTTTTGTTTGTGCAAATATCGCGACAGCTAGTTTAGTTCAGTGATAGCAGCAGGAAACTTGCAGTTTCTGCACCTTTGGACCTCCGTCCACAGGAAAGAAGCTGAAAATAACTGTGCAAAGGGGTTGGTGTCATCCTTTAAGATACAGGTATATAGCTATCCGCTGTAACTGTCCAGTAAACAGGGATGCTGGGTAGAGCTGTGAGTCACCAATCAGCCAACTTTACCATTTAACACTTTGGTTTAAGGAATTTCTATCTTTTAAAGATGTGTCGACCAAACCATGACACCAAAAAAAAAAAGGCAAGACTGATTCTTTCAGTGGCTATACTGCAATCTGGCCTAATGCTGCGCTTTGACCTGAAAGTAAACAACAGGACAGTGGAAGAAGGGCATCCGATAGCGCTACGCAGTTTGGCAGTAGTTTGAGCTATAAAATGGAGAAAAAGGTGTGACCACATTTAGCACAGGCATGAATACTTTAACCTGACTTTGACATTTATCAAGGTAGAGGTGCACTCCTTGAGCAGGTTGAAGAACCAGGGGATCTGGGTTTGGGAGGCTTGGTGATAGAGCGCCTGTCTCAAACTCTGCATCCTAATACAAATGTTTACTGTGACCGGTTCTTCACATCCATCCAATGTGTGGAACACAGATGAAGAAGCAGATGTATGTAACTGGTACAGTTATGAAGAATCGGGTCGCTGCAGCAGTGCAGAAGCAACCAACTGACAAAACAATGAAAAAGGACGGAAGAGGTACCTCAGCACAAGTTACCACTGAGGATGGAAAGATTTGCGTGGTGAAGTGGTATGACAATAAACCGGTATTGATGATATCTGCTGTTCATGCTAGAGAGCCAGAAGACACCTGCCAGAGATGGGACAAAAAACTGAAACGATATGTGACCATCTCGCGACCAAGTATTATCCGTGAATACAACTCCAAGATGGGTGGAGTTGACCATGTCGATAGATTGATGAGTTACTATCGCATGAGTGGCCGTACAAAGAAATGGACACTGCGGATGCTAATGCACTTTATGGATCTGGCTTTAGCCAACAGCTGGCTACTATACCGCAAAGACCTCACTGTATGTGGCACACCAAAGAAGAACATCATGCAGTTCCTTGAATTTCGTATGGAAGTGGCCATGACCTTCTTGGCTCAGCGTGACAATGACAACTCTGACTTTTCAGAGCGGGAAGATGACCCAGACGTTTTGGTCCAAGGGAAAAAGCATCCAGTGAAGGCAGTGCCCCATGTCTCAGTCCGCAGGAGGGCTAATGCACATCTGCCAGAGGCAGTAAACGTGAAGAATGCAGCGCGCTGCAGAGCAAAAGGCTGCTCAGGGAAAACTCGAGTGCATTGTGTTACATGCAAGGTGTTCCTCTGCTTACAGGCAGATCGCAACTGTTACATAGCCTTTCACACATAGGTGTAAACAGGTTCCCACGGGACATTTTTTTTTTGAAGTAGCAGTTTTGGAGTGTAAATGAAATGTTTCATGTTTCATGCCATGTTCAGATATTGAAATGAACAGTTTAGAACAGTTACAATGCAAAATGTTTAGAATGTTTTTTACTTTGTTACAGACATATGTCTTCCTGCAACTGTTAGCAGCACTTCAAATGAGCCATATTTCTCAAAGGGGCACAATTGTTGTTTCTCATTTTGTTTTTCCACTCAGGAAAAATGCTGCTGTGTTCAGGCACCAAATAAAGAGTTGTGCATATCATTACTCAGTTGTGACTTTATTGTGTTCTATCGAAATTTAAAACGAATGTCCGCATATGTGGACATAATTTTTCTCAGAAACTACAGCATGTAAAAAGTTCTTTGTTTTTACACTCATCAGGTCCCAATCAGCTTAATTAGCAAAGAGAAATTAAAACTGCATGCCATGCAAGAGTTCAGGTCTTAGGAGGTTAAGGCCATTTGGTTTAAAAAATAAAATAAAAACACTGATGCTGTCATAACCCCTCAGAGAAAAGTTCTGTGTACTAACATTGGAGGAGGACAGTCATCCTTTGTTACACCACAATCAGCTATTTGTCATGAAGCAGAAACGTGGAGTTTTTGGCATTTGGAGAAGGAACCAAAGCGATCTTTTAAAAAACAAAATACATCTACTATCTCTCCACAACCTGATGATGTGCATCGATAATGACTGGTGTCATGCCTGGTGGTGAGTGAATGTATTTGTCGTGGACTCACCTGAGGCATTTTCATAAGCCAGTGTCTTTAGTCTTCCCAATTCTGTATTTTGGGGCTATTTTTGCATCTATAGAAACAGAACAGCTGAAGAGAGACAGGAAATATTGGGAGGAGAGAGAGTGGGAATGACATGCAGCAAAGGGTCGAGGCCAGATTTGAACCCACGGCTGCTGCGACGAGGACTAAAGCCTCTGTACATTGGGCGCATGCACAGACTGTAAATATTAATGGATGAAGTCTGAGTGACATCATCTGTTTCTGCAGGGGGCTCCGGAGGCTCATCGGCAGCAGCCCCCATGTTGGAAATCCTGTCTCACCCTAATTTTCAGTCAACCTAACGACAGGCTGAGAGCTGGAGCTGAGGCGGGTTTTAAGCCTCTTGACGAACTGTTACATCACGCACCTGTCAATCATGTCCGCTACTCGCCTAACTATGGATAACACGTATCGTTCATAAAATCAAAACGGAGATGTTAAACTCCCAACCCCCGTACAGTGTGGACCAGTGAACGATAATAACTAATCAGACCTATTTTGTTTTTTGTACCAGGCTGTAAACATGTTAATTCATGCTGTAAAAACAGTTTTTTTTTTGCCTGATGTGTGTGTGTGACTTCCTGTTTTCCTGGAGTCAGCCTCAGGCGGACACTCGATGAATTGCAGGATTTTGCACTTCCACAGTGGCTTCATTTTTCAATGAAGGAGGTTGGCGCCCACTAAAGATGTGTCTGAATGTGAAGGTTTCTTTTTCATATAAAGTAATGAAGTATTTTGGGAGAGAATAAACAGATTGTACCATAAAATATACCAAGGTCTCTAAACCAAGTGTTACAAAGGCAAACTCGGGGAACTGTCAAGCAGTAAATTAAAACGTGTTGCAAGTAAGAAAATTTCATTGTGTGAAACTGAAAATTAACGAAATATAAGGAAACTCAAACAATGGTGCATTTCAAGATTCGAGTTGTAACGTCACATCTGTATTACAACACACACTCATTTATGAATTCACATTTTTTTCTAGTGACCCAGAACTGTCCAATCATTACATTTGCATAGAGATTTCTTTCCAAAGCTCAGAACCAAGACTAATTCATCATGTCACACAGATGTACATCCTTAAGCCGTCCAATCGCAAGTTTTTATGTTTTGGACGGATCAGTATTTAGTCTTAACGTTTACAACCTCAGGGCTTTTTTTAAATTATAATAGTGCTCTGAATTCACCCCCAGATTACAAGAGACATATCATCTGAGCTGCCAATCCTGTCAGGGCGATATAGCCAAACCACATTACAGCGGTAGTGACAGATTTCAAGCACTGAAATCCAGAGCTGTTTACTTTATGCACTCAATACGCCTAACACAGATGGGCTCTTTTTGACTGGTGTTACTGTACAGCTGCCATACAGTCTCAGACTAGTTAAATGGTCTCACATTGCCAACAGTAAAGTTGCGCTAAAACATTCATTCCGTTGCACTTCAATGGGACAAAGACAGCGTTAGAAGTAATGCTTGTGTGACAAATTCTTTCATTTTCTCCACCGGGCTTAAACCTGGAAGGGATCCCGCATCCTGTCCTGTTTGAGTGTCTTTCTGTCCAAAGCTAGTGATGTTTGTTTTTTTTATTTATGCCTATATGCTAAACTACCTGCTTTGGTTGTGGGAGTCACACATTTCCAAACACACACATACACGCGAAAAAAAGGCATCAACTGTAATTCCTTTGACTCCTTCCTACCTTTAACTAACTGCCAGCTGTATTTTTGAAATCCTCCTTATATTTTGTACAATTTTCTCAACACTTGTGAAGACGTATGTGGCTGTCAAACTAGCATTGGTGGACTCTATAGTTGGCATATTCTCTAAAATGTGCATACCACAGAAAGATAGATCTTTCTTTTATGTGCATTCAATCAATCATAAGCACATTTATAAATGTAAGCCATGGTTATCTCAAGAGAGCTATATCCATCTATATTATAAAGGAAATAATCTTCAGAAAAGTTAAAAGGGGTAATAATGGATTTGAAGGGTCTAAAAATGTCAATTCTAGTTGGTGATTTTTATTTTGGATTTCGAAAAATTTCAAAAAATCTGAGAATCGAAAAAGACCAAGTACTTTGAGTTTTCTGTTGTATCTTCATCACTAGAAGTACACTGATTTACACAAGTAATGGGGGAGCTGTCTCCCCCACCGTCCCCTCCTCCCTAGAGTCGATGAGCACGCAGGTTGCTAAGTCGCAGACACTGTAGCTTCAGTGTTTAGCCAGCTCTGCATCGGTCTTGAAACTTTTATTCGCTCAAACCTCTCTCCATTTTTCAAAAGCATCTCCAACATTGATCCTAGTTTGAGCATGTTTCTGCTCGTGGAGCTTATTAGAAACATGATGGGGCTTTCTCTCTTTCCCACTTCTGTCGCTGCAACACCTGTTGGTTTGCCGTTTGCCTGGCAAAACGAGGGGCGTCCCAAAACGGCCGTGTGGGGCTGACGTAAAACTGCCTACTTTCTCTGGTAAAAACACAGAGCATTTAGGACCAGAATCAAACTTTACAAATTGGTCATGTGGCACAAAACCTTTCTGAAGGGATTTGAGAACTTTAAATATTACATAAAGTTAACTACTAAAAAAGTATCCTGCAACTACCTTCATAAAAATCTTGACTTTCCTACAGTTGTTTTTTTAACCACTACATCTAATTAAAGCTAAACACTGAAAGATTCAAAGTTAAGAAAACTCTCGCCTGAGAATGTGCTGTGTAATTGCCACGATGGGGAAACAAGTGAACACACACATGCTGAGTGGGAAGGCTGAGAAAGCATCTCTCTTGTGGGCAGCAAGTCTCCGGCTGAAAGTTTCACTACTCTCGTGATTATTATTATCATGTCAGGACTGTTAACACCTACGTTACTCTTTTCTTCAGATGCAGCTGGTAAGTAGCAGCTAAGATAAGTTACATTTCTGTCAAAGACAACTTCTTGTTGCTTTCTTCAACCTGCCATGTTGTCTTTCAATGGTTGTATCAGTAGTTATAAACCCCATCGGACCTGTTTTATATGACAAATGGATGCTGGAAACCAGAAAGTACTCGTTATGAACAACTTATGGTTTCTTATACCAACAGCAAAGGACTGCGGATGAAATGGAAAATCCACATTTGGGACAGATTCTTTGTAAAGCTAATACCAGGCAAACGTACCAATTTAAAGTGTCTGTCTCCTTCCATAGGAGGCCCAAGATGTCTTTACAATGGCTCTTTCAGTGGGTTAGATATGTGAGGCAGCGAGTGATCATTTTTTCCTCAAAGTTGATGTGTTGAAGTAGAAATAATGGGAAAGGGTGAGAAACTTTGACAAGGGGCCAAACTGTGATGGCTTGATGACTGGATCAGAGCATCTCCAAAACTGCACTTCTTTTGTTCAATGTTCCTGGTCTGCAGTGATCAGTACCAAAAGTGGTCCAAAGAAGAAAAAAAGGTAAACTGGGACAGGGTCCTGGTCATGGGGGGGGGGGGGGGGGGGGTGTAAGGCTCGTTGATGCCCTTTGAAAGTGAAGTGTGGTCTGATCCAACAGAAGAACATTGAGGATTCAAGTGTGGACAAAGAGACGAGCTGGAGCTGCTCAAGTGAACAGAACTTTTGATTTGTTTTTCGGGAAGATGAAGTGAGACAAGTGAGGACAGCACTGTTAGGAAGCTCTACGGACCACTCTGATTACGTGGGGGGGGGGGGGGGGGGGGGGGGTAAGGCTCGTTGATGCCCTTTGAAAGTGAAGTGTGGTCTGATCCAACAGAAGAACATTTCTGATAGAAAGTTGTGAGAACATACAGAGCATTAATGTTTTTGTGTTTGTAGCTTCAGACCAGTCAAGGTGCCCATGTTGACCCCTGTCCACCCCTGAAAGGGCCTGGACAACCAAGTCCAATCCATGGAGGCAAATCTCACAATTTACAGGGCTTACAGGATTTTAAGGAGAAATCCAGTGGGATTCCCTTTTTCTTTTGTTACAATAGTTGTTACTCGACAAACCAATTTGACATTGACACGCACAGACGCTGTGATCCCATGTTAAACTTGTTCACAATTTTGACTGTTTTCCGGGTGTCTTCTTAACATCAGACTAGTCGACTAGTCTGAAGTCAAACTTGTGTTTAATCAACAGGGAAATTAGTCACCTTCTTTAGGCTTGTGTTTTTTTGTTTTGTTTGACTTCTGCAGAGCTACAATATACACCACACTGAAGACTACTCCTTGTAACAATCCTTGTAATAAGATGATATGCTGACATGAATTTCCAAGCTGTTAAGCAAACAAGAGCATGAGACATAGAGCTGAAACCGGAGGATATGTACAACAGGTATCACTGTTGACAGGTGAAGCTCTGCAAGCTCTCGTCTGATGCTAATGAATATTGTGGAGGACAGCCAACATGTTGAAGGCTTCATTTAGGGTATAAAAACCCCACAGAACTCCCAGACGGCAATTAGGTTAGATGGCCTCCCAGGCAGTTTGAATGGGAAGAACTCCCCCTCTCTGCTCCACTCACTATCAGCCACAGGATGTAGGCAGTGGTGGGAGGACCCGGCATGAAGCAAGAGAGTAGGCAACAGTGAAGAAATGCTTGGTGGGTCGCATAGAATGCTCCAGGAAAAAGTTTTCTGAGTGGGAGAAAGTTAAGCTGTTGCCTGAAGAGATGCTCATTTCAGCAACCATTAAAATGATCCTCAGGTTCTGTGATCTTTAGATTTACAGGGCTCCTGGAGGCGAAGAAAGAGCGCAAGAAATCTACAGCGAGGGATTCCCAGAGGCAAGGCAACAAGCAGAAAACGCTGTAATTAGATGAAACCCATTAGATGAGGGTGTGTAACACTCAATGGCCAGAAAATCATTAATTATTGTAACTGTTAGCATAATACAGATATATTTTACAGCTGTTATCTGTCCGTCATGGATTTGTGGCTTTCCTATCTTTCCAGCGTCCGGCACTACTTGTATTTATGATCACATATATAGTACTTTGTGACCAAACAATATGCTTTAAACTTAAATAAAAAGACATATTGCACATTTCATGCTCCCTTCACATGAGTTGCTGATGCCTTGATGAAATGCCAATGAAACTGCCTCACTTGAGAGACAAGAGTCAAACGTGCTAACGCTAAAAAGTCAGCAAATCTCAGTAAAAAAAAAAAGGGCTTCATCTATTGATTCATGCTAATTTCCATATTTATCCATATTCTTGACTCGGCCGGGGAAGCTTAGCAGACTTCACAGCTCAATATCACAGTCCTTGTGTATCTTAAACTGGCCCTTTATTCAATTCAATTCAAACAACTTCATTAATCCCTCTCGGGGGAATTGGTTTGGAGCAGCTTGTTGTACACAGCGCGTCAGAATAAAACAAGACATTTTAGTGCCCGTCTGTTCAAAACAAACCCTCATGCAAAATGCTGCTTTCTTTCTGATTGGCCATCTTTCAGGATGTTTGTGAACATTAATCCGTCCTTTTACCATTTTAGCAAGAACACTGGAAAGTTACATCTACTTCCTTACTTAAAATGAACTACATGCTTAGTGGCAAATAAAGATGGTTTATAGACCTAAATCACAAGCCTTACATCAACATGTATATACAGTGTATGCCCCTTTCAATAGCTGCAGGTCCTAAAAACATCCCATTTAATCCTAAAGGTACTGTGCTGAATGGAAGTAAGGTACGCATTGTTTGGTTAAAATTATAGACCATATAAAACATGGACGTAGTTTCTGTGATGTCACCCCAGTTGGTTTCTGAAGAGGAGTTTTGAAGGCCTACATCCGTCTCAGACGAGCTTTTGGTCATCCTAAAAACAGGCAAAGAGCGAGTAAAGGGCTTAGAAAGGTGCTTTAGCGTCCAAGCAAACAACTGCTGTCAACTGCCTGTCAGTCAACTAAGCTTGGCCCTAATAAAGCAAATTCATGCATTACTCTCAGCCTACCTTTAATGAAATTGGATGAGTTGAGAACATTCACCTGTTGTACAGTGTTTACAATAAAGACATAAGCTATCCAGGCTCTAAACATGTGTATTTGTGCTGTTCAAAATGGGCATTTGATATGGGATCTCATAATGATTCCTTGGCTTTTTGCAGTCAGCCTCTAGTGGACACTCGAGGAACTGCTGTTCTTTTGCACTGCTGCCTTGGCTTCATTTTCCAACACCAGAGGTTACCTACCGCCTGACATTGATTCTCCTTTTTTTACCATTTCCAAAAGCGTACTTTAAGTACAGCTACTAAGGAACATGATTTCTTGTTTGACAGAAAGTGACAACTTCTCAAGTTCAAATGTATGAAAAGGCCTTAAATTCAGATTCAGAATATCAGAGTGGACAGCGAAAACAAAGCTGCTGAAAGCTACTTCACTACCTGCTCTGTGTGAAATAAAGTTGTTTTGTCATTCAAGCTACGGGGAGGAGTTCTCTATTTCTATTATTTTGGGGCCTTTACTTAGACATGCCAGTGGAAAGAGTTGGACACCTCGTGTAGAGAGAGAGAGAGAGAGAGAGGGGGGACAGACATGCAGGAAAGGAGCTGCAGGTGATTTTCTAACATTTGTGCAGGAAACACTGCCGATGTATTTATGCTATTTAGACAGTGTGCAGAATTTTTCCTGCATTTTTTGGTAATTAAAAACAAGAAATGACCCCCATACTTGGAGCCTCAGATCTTCTGATTTGTTGTCATGGTTTCTGAAATCTGTTTGATTTTTTTTTTTACAAGAATTGTATCAAAGTTTAAACATCTGGTACCGTGACTAAAATATCAGTAGTAGTGTAACTCATCTGCAACCTTCAATAAAGAGCGCTTCTTCAGTTACTCCTTTAGATATGAGTCACCGCAAAATGAGCAGATGAGGACAAACAACTGGCATGAACAATGATAATGATTGTTCTTTTTTATAATCTTACATCATCTGCGACTTGTCTCTTCATCAGTTTCAGAGAGAAACGGTGCAAAGAAAGAGTGCCATCTGCCAGACGATGCATTCCTCTTTGCTGTTTGTTCAATGGTCCCTCTGTTTTTTCCACCCTCTCGAGCATAACAGCGGAATTACCACTTTCATATTCACACCAGCATCTCTCAAAGAAGCGCTCATTTTGTCGGAGAGATATTATTCAAATGCTATTATACACATAATGTTCATGTCAGATTTGCAATTGTGCTTTTCTCAAAGTTCCATGTGCGATACGGCTTTCACTTGCTTCGAGTTGTCATCCGAGCCTGACAGCTAACTCATTCTGTACTTTTTTTTAAATGTCGCTCAGGCATCAGGGACCATAATCACACACACACACACACACACACACACACATGCTCATATTCAGCACACTGACACACACTGGTGCCAATTGCTGCACAATAGAGAATGCTGTAGGGAGGCAAGAAAATGACTGATTGCTTAATTCTTTTTATCAGAGGAAGTTTAGAGAGGGAGAGAAAAGCAGGGGGGGGGAACAGAGAGCTGTCATCTCTCTTCTGCCGGTGACGGGATATAAATAGCAAGTAGGTTCTCTTAAAAGTCGAGATGAAAACATATGCTTTGTTTCCAGTGCGTAGCTGTAACGCGGCTTTGAAACCTGAAGCAGGGAGAAGACGCTCCTTCATGTCTCCCCTCAGTAAGCCAGAGAATCACGAATAACATGAAGGCTCCTCTGAAAAACAGCCTGACCTAATATTTGACAGATAGTCAAGACTTATGTATCCAGGGAGCGGGAGCAGATTTAAGGAGACGATGAGCTCATGTTGTGTTTCGTTGTCTGAATTTCATTTCAGGTAGCTGTCTGAAGCGCAAATCCAAAAAGGGGAACTGTTTCCTTTCTTCTTCTGTTATCGGAGGAAACTCCAGCACACTATTATGATTACTGCTGTATTAAATCCCAAAAACCTTCGAATCATATTTATGTGTATACTGGACATTGAAGACACCCATCAGGGCCAATGACATGTCATTAAAGGCAACCCAAAGCTGTGAAAGAAATATCTCAAGTATGTATGATGGATGGGTCATGGTTTTTCAAATATTGGAGTAGTCATACATTCATATAGAATCTAATTGTTCATGCAAAACTTGAAACACACTGGTTTCAGGCGTCCAATGAACAGGGACAACACTCATCATTTCACTGGTCTCAGGTTTGACCCCTCCATCCTGACATTGTTTGGTGCATTTTACCCCCCCCCCCCCCCACTCTCTCTTCTCATTTCCTGTCACTCTATGGCCATCTTATCCAAATAAAGCCCAACCTCTAAAAAAAAATCTATCTCTGAAGCTGACAATAAATAACAAAAGAAGAAGAAAAGCATGAGATCCCGCCTGCTACGCTCTGCCAATAAAAAGCGTCTGATCCAACCTTCACATCCGGGCCCTAAACTCTCTAACTGGACTCTTCTCCTCTGTCGCCCCCTGGTGGTGGAATGAACTTCCAAACTCCATTCGATCTGCAGAGTCCCTTTGCACCTTTAAGAAAAAGCTAAAGACCCATGCAGCTTTTTCATGAACACCTACGACCTTAATGATGATGATGATGATGATGACGGTTTTGATGCTGATTAGTTCACTCAAGAACAGCAGTCGATGTTCTGCTTTGCCTCTGTGCACTGCCTGTAAGCACCTGTGGGTCTGATTGGACTTAAAGCTGTTAGTTCGCACTTACTCAACGTTGTTTTCTTCTTTTCTAGATCCTTGCTTGTGTTGTTCTTACTCTCTGATGTACCTCGCTTCGGATAAAAGCGCCTGCTAAGTGAATAGTAGATCCAAAGCTGGATAAACATGCAGAGACTTCTGCAGCTGTCAAAGAGTTCTTTGTGAAACTCCTTTGAGAAAATAAACAAAAATGAGGATCAGTGCACACTTTGCCAGGTAAAACGACCATCACAAGTGTACACACCTTGACATGAAAATCGACAGAGTTGTGAAATAAGTAAATGTCTCTCTCTCTCTCTCTTTCTCTGGACTGACAAAGGATGACAGTCGTACCGCGATCCACGGACAGTTTTAGAGAGTTTGAGAATTACACAGCGCAGTGATTCTCAGAGGAAAATGGAAGATATGTATCTGTCTGTCTATGTACTCATCCCTGACTGAATAAGGGACATGATCCCTCCTGTACTCTGGTGCACAGCACACATAGCATGATCCACGTCTCCATATGTTGAGAATGACAGGATAGTGAGATATGACCCGAGAGAGGTTAATCAGAGTTTATAGCGACACAGTAATGGATGTTTCAACATGTGGATCAGTGTTTTAATCTTGTAGATTTTATCCTAAGAAATATTCCTGAGTTCCTTCACTCACTGATAACTCACAGAACTGTCTAAAGGAACATCATGCTTTATGATCAAAGTTTTACATCACGTTACCACTTCAGTCAGTCATCATCCGCCCCTCTGTTCCACTTGTACAGACAAGAGCGTTTCCCACTCTGTGCTGCATCAGTCTGTTATCATCATTTGATGGTTTTTTTTAAAGGCTTATAAAGAGAATGAAGCTCCGTGATCATTTTCATAAAAAAGCGAGAAAGTGAGATCCGATCACAAGTGGCCCAATTGATCGCATTTGAAGACGCTTGATCCAACACGGTGTAAAAGGGGGGGGGGTTCTGTTACATTTGAGTAATTGCCAGTGACACTCAAATATCATGTCCTCCTTGATATATGTGATAGCTACTGCGTGATTTCAAAATTCAGTATCCAACAGCTGAGAACAGATTGTGCATAAGATCTGTCAAAAAAAGTAGGGGGAACCCTTTCAAAATAAAGCGTAGGTGTGTGACATAATGAGGCATTATATTCATGAGATCCACCTATTTTCTTATCAAACTCCCTGTTGTGTAATTGAATAATCAACATCATCCAAAGTACACAGTCTTTGTTCTGCAGCTAATGCATTCTGATGGGTTCAAAGGCATGGAAAACAGAGAAATGAGCGAGTGAGTGAGAGAGCGAGCATGTAAGCTAGTGAGAGTGTGTGCGTGTGTGTGCGTGTGTGTGTGTGTGTGTGTGTTTGCGATTGCATGTGTCAGGAGACCAATTACGTATCCAACTTGTGCTTCAAATGAGGCACAGCGAATCACTGCCCTTCCCTGATTTGGCTCCTGCAAAAACGAAAGCAAACCTTGGCTATAAACAGAAATGCAAGCCCATGCATAAACAAACAAACAAACACACACACACACAGTCACACACACAAACATGTCCTTTGTCTATAGTAACTCATCCCTTCGTTCTAGCGGGCTCCATGTTGAGTTACATAAGGTCTTTTTTCCCTGCTATGGCAGCTGCTTTGCTTAGCAGGTGAGGATGTAACAAAAATATTGATTCTGGACAAACAAATAGCTACCGACTCACTGACTGGGCAGAAGTTGCAAGTAAACAGAATAAAAAATACCAATATTGATTCTGACAAATAAATAGCCACCAACTGACTGACACGGGCACAACTTGTAAGTAAACAACCGAGCACGATTCAGATTAGAAAAACGGAGGAGGTGTATCACCGCAGTTTGTCATGTGTCGATTTAGATTTTGCTGACTAATCCCCCCCCCCCCCCCCAAGCACCTTCGGTTTGTGTGTTTGAGAGGCTCAAAGTGCGGCGACTCGGCGGAGGTAATCTCACTGCAAGTAATCTTTAAGATGCATGAACATGGGGGGAGAAAACTCTGATTTCAGGGCTTCTTTAAATGCATAAATATACATGGTCTCAGAGCATAAACCAACAGTGTATCCATGTGTCCATTAATCCCTGGTAGTGAGTAATCCCAGTGTGTTTACGTACTGGGTTTATCTCCACACCCCTCTCTCTTCTGCTGAGGGACTGAGGACTACGCTTCCACTCCCAGGTAAGCCTCGTTCCCATACTCCAACCAGAACCGCTAATCCCACTTCTAGATACACATGAGAAGAGCTGCAGGGAAACAGCGAGAGAGAGAGAGAGAGAGAGGGAGGGAGGGGGCGAGAGGCAGTTTATGTGTGTGGTTGTGTGTCTGTGAAGTAGACACCACATTACAAAGCATGATGTAATGGTTGCTCACTGACCTCATGACTCCCATCATTAGGTCCAGACCTCGGTGTTACCTCCACACATTTCATACCGCGTGTTTAAGTCATGTCTGGAACAATGTTAGGAATTAAAACTTTCAATGAATAACATTTTTAATGGCTTACCACAAGAGGTTTTGTACCCTAAAAAGTGACTGGTTTCCATTTCACAGTTGTTAAATGTGTTGAGAAAAATAAAAATTGTTCAGCCAGCATAATTACCTTTTACTGTCAAGGAAAGATTTTGTTTACTCCGTCACAGAAATATAGTCAAAGACGCTAACAAGCGCATATTTTTGGGGTTATTCTGAAGCAATCTTTCTAAATTCTAATTGAAGGAAAAGTATTCTGTCATAGTTAGCTGAGCTGATTTTTTACTGACTGGGGATTTAAGATAATAAACAGTGATTATATTTCTGCTAATCTGAAATTACATAAATTATGAGGTATAGTTTGGATTGTAATAGACATACATCCTTCCACTTCCACCAGGTTAATTGAAATTGATTGCCATATTATTATATTATTATTGCTTGTATTAGATAGGAATGCTGAAGAGAGAGGGAGGTGACATGCAGCAAAGGGTCAAGGCCAAATTTGAACCAATTGCAGCTGCGATGAGGACTACAGCCTCTGTACATGAGGCGATAGACAAAACCGCTAGGCTATCCGACGCCCTATTTTTTAAAAAGTGTGCATTTTTAATAGTGAATATTTCTCGTGCGCTTTTTGCAATGTGATTGATTATACTAACTTTTACCTTTGACAATGCTCTTCTACTTTTAATACTTTTTTCATACAGCATGCTCCGGGAGTAATGCTCAAAAATGTCCTCTCATCCAGGTCTACACTCCCTCCCGCCCTCTTACTACTCTCTGCCAATGAAAGGCTTCTGATCCAACCTTTACAACAGGGCCCTTAGTCTCTAGCTAGACTCTTCTCCTCTGTCGCCCCCCGGTGGTGGAAAGAGTCCCTTTACACCTTTAAGAAAAAGCTAAAGACCCAGCTCTTTCAAGAACACCTAAGCACTTCATGATATTAATGACAATGATATTCAGGATGGTATTGATGCTCATTTGAACTCTCAAGAACAGCTGTTGATGTAGCTATGATGAGTTTAATCATCAAAAGAAGATTTCTCAACCTCTGTCTGGCATCTGTTGTTTTGATCGTACTTAAAGCTGTTTTGCACTTACTGACGTTGCTCCCTCCTCTCTAGATCTTTACGTGTTGCACTTACTCGTCGCTTTGGATAAAAGTGTCTGCTTAATGATCTATGGAATTGTCAAACCTATTCTTTACTTGTCCATGTGCAAATAGAAATAAAAATGTGTTCTCTTTTATTCATGGTGTAACTGTTGTTGCAAAATGAGAAGTTCTTGTGTTCATAAATTTTGCCAAATCGTATTCTAATCCCCGGAAGTAAAGCACCATATGTGCTTGAATATTGTCGTCAAGTGTTTTTTTCCACAGATAATCTGTTTTTCTAATTCGTGCTGTTTTCGTTTTCCGTCATAATGAAGCCCCGATGTGGAATGCCAGCCGTAAAAAGTGGATGCTATGGATGGTTTGTGCTTTCCTAACTGCATGTTTGCATTGAATCTCTGGGCAGTTTGTAGTCCAATCACACATGTGCATGAAATTGATAGTCAGCTTGGAGGTGGATGTGCCATGTCTTATTATGTGCTTTAATTGAAATAAATCCAAAGACAATTCACGTCTCCTCTGATTCACATACTTAAAACTTGGCAGGGAGACGATTGCAAAGTGCTAGCATGACGGCTAAGAACAAATTAGTGTTCAGCGTTTTTGCAAAGGACACTTTGACGTGTGGACAGGGGGAGCTGGGGGTCCAACCATCAGCTCTATGAGGGATGGATTTCAAGCACACCGTTTGCCCTAAACCATCCCAAAGAACAGATTATTAAGAGAGATTTTAAAATGTTTCCCTGACTACGGTTGTCAAAATGTTTGACGCTTTAATACTTTTCAGTACTACTTGTTTTGAAACAGAAGAATCTGATCAACAGCATCAAAACATTCCAGAAGCTTTAAAAACAAATAATTAAGATCTTCGGTCATATTTGTAAGAAAAAGCTGCTCTGTGAGAGATTCACAGGTTGCCACATACCAATGACATGAGTGTTGTAGTACTCGAAATCAGTCTTGGTCTCAAGGAGAGTAAAAACAAATGTCTAAGTCTGGTCTCGGTCTCAGACTGGGCGGACTCAGGCGGATTTTAAATCAAGACCGGTAAAGACCACGACTGAAAGGCTATTTTGTTGCGGTGATTAGAAGGGAAACGCCTCTTTCTAAAAGAACAAGTAACTTCAGTTCATTTGTAGTTTGTTGTTTTATCCCCCGGTTACGTCTGCAACCTTCCTGGTGTTATGGTGTAAGTGATTTTTCATTGACATTTATGGTCGTGGTCTTGACTCGGTCTTGGTCCCTAAATGTCTCGGTCTCGGAGCACTCTGGTCCCGGGTATGTCTTGGTCTCGGTTAGTGTGGTCTTGACTACAACACTAAATGAGTCTCAAGCCCTTTTTGCCCCTTTGCTTAACAGGTGAGGATGTAACAAAAATACTGATTCTGGAGAAACAGGCCCTAGTTTTTTTGGTAAATAATACAACAATTTTTCCTGTTTTATTTTTAAAGATGGGGAACAACACGTGGGAAAGAAGCCACAGGATCAGATTCTAACCAGGGCCGGCTGCTACAAGGACCGCAGAGTCTGCACATGGGTGCACTCAAACCAACCGATAGGCCACAGGCGCCACAGTTTGTTCTTTATCAAAAATTGAAACAAACTCAAACCAGTTATTTAAGCTGTTGGTCCTAAAGATAAAAAAAAAACAAAAAAAAAACACTCCAACAAGATATTCTAATAAAAAAAAACTTTTTGTAGTTATACGTTTGTTCCTGCAACTTTTTGTACGTACATGGAGAACAGGAAAACCAGCAGGGACACATGATTCTCCTCTTTGTGTTTTTTTTTTCTATTGGTGTATAGCACACTGAAGCAAAGAAGAAAGACAATGGCTGAGCTTTTTACTTATACTGTATATATAGAAGGGTACAGTATATCGCTTTGGGAGTGAATGTTTTCGCCTCTCTCTGTGTGTGTGTGTGTGTGTGTGTGTGTGTGTGTGTGTGTGTGTGTGTGTGTGTGTGTGATGTAAAGAAGCGGAGGCCAGCCTACCATGAGGCCCTGAGGTCTCTGACCTATTTCTGCCTGGGAGGAGCTGCTTCATCACGAGCAGACACCAGCCTCTGCACCTGGATGGGGCATGTGTCTGCAACCGTGTGTGTGTGTGTGTGTGTGTGTGTGTGTGTGTGTGTGTGTGTGTGTATGTGTGTGTGTATGTGTGTGTGTGTGTGTGTGTGTGTGAGAGGGTGTGTGTACCTGTGAGACGTTGCACCCTGTGTCTCTCTCAGGTATTACAGTACGGCTCTTGTTTGTTGCTCGCTGATGTGAACGCACACTCCCTCCCCTCCTTTCGTCTTCTATACCCCACTCTCCACCTTTATCACAGAGCAGCACTTTCCCACCACACTCACAAACACACACACAAACACAAACACACACACACACACACACTCAAACACCTCTCCCTTTTCTCAGTCTCTCTCAGGTGCTGCCTGCTGCGATGTCCAGTGCTGAGTGTTGCTGTATCTGCGTTCACAGCAGGACATGCACACTCAGGCACACTCACACGGAACCCACACACACACACACACACACACACACACACACACACACACACACACACACCCACGCAGATCCTGTTACACTAAATGTGTTCACAGCAGGGTAAACCTGATTCAAACAGCTAGCGAGAAAGTCTAATGATTGATGATAAGAGTGGAATATCCGCAGCCGCAGCAAAAAAATCACACAAACAGGTTATCTGGGACCTCCAGGCTCTGAGCTGCTTTCACATGGCGGAGGGAAAGAAGGCCTGGGATCATTAGCGCACACACACACACACACATACAGACACACACGTAGCCCGCTACCCACATTCACATGCATGTGCCAACAGACCTGGGAACACAATATGCACAAATGGCACAGCAGATTCTAACACACCCATTCCAACTCACACTCGTGCGCACTCTGCCGCCGCCGCCACCGCCGCCTCTTTTTTTCCTCTCGTGTACTTTGAGACAAGTTTGTGGCTGAAGTGCTGAGGAGGCAGGCAGGTGAGCAGGCACATCAGCAGCGGGGCAGAGGTGCTGTTAGTCTGACGAGCAGTAAAGCTGTCGAGAAGAACACCAGAATAGCTATGAGGAGATGCATTTGCTTACAAATTGTAGCCAAAGCCGAAACACACCCTGCACCTTGCAGCTCCACACTGACTTCAGAACATGCAGTTTGACCTTTTGATGTCGTGTAATGAAGGAGTTTGTCCAAACTCTCACGTGTGCCGGGCGCAATCGCCCGCAGTGTCAGAACTGTATTTGTTGATGTGTGAGAGCATGATGAAGGTGTTGCTCCTGTACCAACAGTGTGATTGGAGTGTGTCCCACTGACGTAAGCCGAAGAGGAGTATTCTCAGAGAAAAACGGTGATGTAATGGACCGTGAAGGTACTAGTCAGGCTCCTTCTTTTTTCGCTTCCCTCCTCCTCGCTGTCTCACTGTTACACCCTCCTCTCCTCCCCTCCCCCTCCCTCTCTGTTCCCATATCTCTGTTTTTTTTTTTTCTTTCCCATCTTTCTTTTTTTTCTTGGCAGGCTATTCCTTCCACTCCTCTGGGATCACCGAATTGAAACCCAACAGCTCCCTCGCTCGGCGGGGAAAGGGAACTGCGCCGAGGGATGTCTAATGCTGCTTCTGCACTGCCTGCTTCATCTTCATCTTTCCATCATCACCCCTCCATCTTCAACCTTAAGTACGGTGCTGCACCCTCCTCCCTCCCTCCCTCGCTCGCTCCGTTCCCCCCTCTGATAATCTGCTCGCTGTGATACCCAGGTCGATTCTTGAATGGTTTGTCAGATACTTTCCAGACACAGACAGTTCTTTTGTCACATTTACTGTCAGATACGTGAAACATTTATTAGACCCAAGTTCCCGCTAAGGAATCCCACACTAGTGCTCCTCCTCCTCTTCTTCTTCTCCTCTTTTTTCTTGTTCGCTGTCTTCATCAAAGAAGATAAAACCACCATGCTCGGGCTGCCACCAGGGAGACACCACAATGAGGCAAACAAAACCTCCCAGATCTCGTCTCTCTTTCTTGACCATTCCATAAAAAAACTCAAAATATGCAACAATGGCTGCACTGTTTCATCTGCACACACTCGAGCAAGTCTTTGCTTTCTCCTGTGGGGGGCCCCGCATGACTTACAATGTCCAGTGTTACAAAGGGGGGGGGGGGGCGTTGAACTACCACACAAACACACACACACACCCACACACACACACACACAGCGGCTACACAGGGACTTTTTGAATGAATCCAACATCGAGACAATCGTGTCTTTCCAAGAAAACTGCAAAAGCACAAAGAAAAGAACCACAACATCTATTAATAAACACAATTTTTCAAAGATATGGGGGTCACATCTGCAACACACACATAGCGTATGCATGAATGCACTCACACACATCGCAGCTATATATATACACACACACACACATATATACACAAATACTGAAGTGCGACGAGGGGGGTTTTTGAGAGAGGAAGCCCACAACATAAATATCCAATTACCAAACACATCAAACGCACAGGGGATGAAATATTGATAACTTTGAGACATTTATGTAATCCACAATGGTGCCTTATATAAGTGTTCCATTTTACAAGGAGAAGCAGAAATGTGCAAGGAGGTATTGTTTTGTCTATTTTTTTTTTATCATCGCAGAAAAAGAGAGAAAGTGTTGCATGTTGGCAGACAATAAAGCGAGCACATGAGAGTATGGAGGTTGAAAGCAAGAGGACAAATGTGCCCTCTCTGTCTTTCACACACACACACACACACACTCACACACATTAAGAGAAAACACAAAAGACGTATATATGTGAAAACATGACTAGCATGTACTGCTGCATATTAGATCATGTGTTTGTCATGTCATCTAAACAAATGCACATGATTAAAAAGAAAATTGGGTGTGAGATGAGCGGTGACAGAGCCTCTCGTGCAGCTCTATTCTAGTGTTGGATGTACATTTATGAGGGGGATGTTTTATTTGGCAGTTCATACGCGGCTGTCAATCGTTCAATGATAAAGGCTGCTCTGAGCATATGGACCTGACGAGGGGTGGGGGGGGGGGGGGGGGGTAAGCTTTGGGCGTCTGTCTTCTCTGCTCCCGCTTTTGAGCTGCAAGATCATAGCGCCTTTGCAAAAGGCATAAACAAGCAAGGAAATATGGATCCTCTCTAATTAATTGTAAATTGTCACCGCTTGAAAGTGAGGATGCTGAGTGATGTGTGCATGTAGAGTGTGTGTTTGTGTTTTAATGTGTGAGAGGAAATGAGAAGGGGAGGGGGGGGGGGCGGGGGCAACAGAAGGAGAAGACTGAATAATTTGACTTAACTTTCGTGCCTTATCAACAAGCCACTCCTCGTGGTTTTTCCCTTTGAAAACTGCAGTTCCCCCCACTAAGGCCGAATAAATTAGAACTCTAAATAGGAATAATAATGAGAGCATACATTATTTCTGTTGTTGGTACTGGTTGATGTTGTTGTTGTTGTTTGTGTCGGCAGGAACGCTCAGATCTCCATATATGCAAAAAAAGGTAACTTCTCTGCATGTTTTATAAGTTTTGCAGGATCATTTTAATGGTGACCCAAAAAGATGTCCTAGATATTTGGGGAGCATCTTTTTTTTTTTTTTTGGTGTGAGTGTGTGAAAAATTCCTAAAACTACAGACAGAGCGCGAGAGAGATGATGATGATGATGATGAGGACAGAGCGAGGAAAGACGGAAAAATGAAACAGAATCTCTTTGTCTTCTGTAATTGACAAATCATTTCAAACATTTTTTCCCTCTTCCCTTGAGGATTTTCCTTTTCTAATAGTAAGTGCTCACTGTGTTTAGTGCCTTCATGGTTAAATGTTACATAACTATTAGCGCTCATGCCCTCAGACCCTGAAACAGTCACTACTGAGAGCGGATCAGTGGTGAATTGTGTTTAAGATTATGGACATTTTCAGCTTTAATGCCTATTTGAAATTGAAAAGCCCACTCTCCTGACCTCTGGAAATGGCCTTTAACTCAAGCGCCTCTTAACCCTCAGCAGGTTCCACCGGCGGTGAAACTATCACACATCCTCAGGGGAATCCCCACAGCCATTTTTTAAATGCTCCTCCATTACTCTGCGAAACTCAAGTGGCCTTTTGTGCCATTGGACCGTGACCTCGTATGACTAATGTAAAGTCAAGAGGCAACTCTTAAACCAGAATCCATGGAGAGCATTCAACACCAACCCTCGAAACAAAGCAGCAAACCTCTTGTGTTGAAAAATGAAGTGAATGAACAGATCCTCGAGTGTCGAGCTGACTCCAAAAGCTAAAGAATCCCCATTAACCCTGGTGGTAAAAAGCCCGTTTTTACAGCAGAAATACTATTCTGCCATTGATTACAACATGGTACAAAAAAAAGCTTTTAGTGTGGATAGCTGATTTCTTAATGTGTCCAGGGGGTTAATATGTTTTTATAACTCATCCGTTTTGATTCTCTCAAGCCGAAGAGTTATGCACATATTTGCATAACAAGGGTAGTGATTTCACTGACACATGGGATCATTGGAACTGTTCACCAGAAAACTTAAAGCACACCTTCACACTAACTCTTAACAGTTACAAGAATAATCCAAAATTGGCATTTCCAATATGACGACCGCCATCTTTGGGCTTCAAAATGACTCTTCATAGACCAATGGGTAATGTCAAAGAGACAACATTCATGTTTTTACTCTTTGCTTGAATTACAATTTGGGGTTATTACTAAATGACATACTCATTTATCTACCTGAAAATGTATCACACAAACCTCTGCACAGTAACCGTTTAATCTCGATTGGCTTGTTTTCATGATCTTGGGAAGCCAACATGGTCATCAAAAATTTGAAATTTGAATAACTGCCCAGCCCTCGACTCAAGCTAACTTTCCATCAGTCTAGTAACAACCAAAGAGGCGGAGCAGAGGTGGGACTTTAGACTCCTGGCAGACAGCTACAACACAATATCACAACAAAGGAGTTCAACCCCTGGACAGTGTGTTCTGATAAAGAAATGAACTATTCAGACTAAAACTGTCTTTTATTACCAGCCTGTTAACATGTTAATTTCTGTTGTCAAAATGGGCTTTTCAACATGGGTATGTATGTTTCTTTCGGGCTTTTGCAGCCAGCCTCATGTGGACACTGGAGGAACTGGATCAAGGACAAGAAAAAAAACTGCAAATGTCAAAAAAGAAAACGTCTGAACAAAACTGGTTGGGTCTGAGACTTTAAATATATTAACATGGACTAAATGACCTGCCTCTTGGTGATGCATCACATCAAAAATGACATAAAGGGACTTATTGTGTACATTTGGACATTTTAAACTCAATTTTGTCTCTAATATAAAAAAATATCCAGTTCAGTTACTCCAAAAGTGAAATATTGGATAAAGAAACTCCTGTGTCCAACATTTAACCCCGGTCCCATTGAACTTAGGGTAAAGTATACAAATGTCCAACATGACAATGTGAAGATGAAGTTTATTCTTCTACCGCTATTCAGCAGCAAGTGAGTATGAATTTGAAAGTGGACCGGGCCAGGGTCGAGGTTAGTGTTGATTACTCACCTCCAACCGCCCTCTTTTCATGGAGAGCACGTCTGAAATTCCAACATACACGTGTGAAATACAGACTGAAACTCCTACAGACTCACAGCAAAGGGTGCTGCTGGTCCAGGTTCTAAACATAGACCAGCTTTAGAGGCGACGCTGCCATGTACGAGCTTAGTTTTCATGATCTCTTTAGTTCATCAAATAAGTTGTATAAAGATGAGCTAAACTTTTAAGGCACTTTAGAGGAAACCAATGTGGTATTCCTAGTCCCCTCCCTCCCAAAAAAAACACTGTATTCAACCACAGAAACGTTGTACTTTTGCTTTATTTCAGAGTCTACAGTCTTTGTTTTAGCCAAAGGGTTTAGAGTAATTATGTAATTAAGCCAAAGAAAGATTTGTGGGAAGTGGTGAGTAGTAAAAGTATCTCAGATTATGTGAATTAAAAAGTGGCTATGTGTGTGTATGTGGACTATATACAGTATGCATCATAATAATAATAATCCCCCTCTGCAGCCCGGTCACAAGCCAAGAATGACGTGCTACTGGCTGGTAGCACAAAGCCCAGCGTGAAGCTCATGTGACTGTATTAACCTCACAGCCCTAATCTCCTGCAGTCACGAATGAAAGTGAAGCTGAGAGAGAGAGAGAGAGAGAGAGAGAGAGAGAGAGAGAGAGAGAGAGATCAGGAAAAAAGTTAGACAGATTTCAAAAAGAAGGCGACAAAAGTTATCACAGAAGAAAAAACAAATCCAGATATGATTTGTTTCTGCTCGAAAGCCCTCAAGTCTCCCCTCTCTATCTGCGGTTTCTTTTTGTGACAGAGAACAGGGACTCTTGATATGCGTGAGTACAGATTCGGCACAGAATTGTCAACTAAATTGAATCGAAGTACAGATAAGTGTGCAGACACCCCCATGTAGCTTCAAAGGAAGCGCACAGACCACAGAGGATAGCACTGACATGTTTGTATACCAACACTGACAGCCAAAAAAGTCTCTATTATTTCCGTCGTTAGTTTTTCATAGCTCGGAGCAGGCTGTCAGTGTTCCCGCTGAGGAGCCAGTTGGATATTAAGCTGCTGGGTCAAGATTTCTCATTGGTTCCATGACACAGTTTATAGTTTTGTCACGCTGGTCTGTTGGCATGAGAGTCAATGGAGCCTTTGGTCAGCATCAGCTGATTTCATTGAAAGGCAAGCCACATTAAAGCTTCCCAGAAGGGCTACTATTATTGGGCTGATCACAGGGCAAACATCTTCAGAAAGCGCTGCTTCTCTGCAGACGGATATCAGATGTATGCTTAGTGAATGGTGTATCCTTTACCATTGCAATGGCACTACATGAATATGCAATAGTCACATCACAGGGCGTGCAATGTCAGTCAAGTGACCTGAAGCATGTCAAGCTGCTATGTTTTTGTTGCTTGATGCAAATAAAAACCGCCAGTTTCTTTGTTCCCGTAAAAGTATTTTGTCTTTTTTGTCAAAATTGCAGCTCTCAGCTGATCTTTGTTTTTAAAATCTATTTTTTGTACATTTTGAATTTATCTTTTTTTATTTAAATTGTGTACTGTTCACTTTTTGTTTGCAATCTTTGCTCTTTGCTGCTGTAACACTGTAAATTTCCCAGTTGTGGGATAAATAAAGGATTATCTTATCTTATCTCAAGTATGTCTGATATCCCCATCATCAGTCAGAGAACTGGCCAATGAACATGCAGTCGGTACGTCCCCTGCATGTAAACATGTTCAGGCTGGAGGCGACTCTGCTGCCATCACAGACACACAACGCTCGAAACAGATACTCAATCACAGATTTGAAATGAGTGTTTTCCCACTATCAGCTGCACCTCATGTCTGTGCTTGTGAACGCTGTGGCCACATACATGAGGACTGCTAAGGGCACTCATGTGCGGTCGATTGCTTATTTTTAGCAGCTATACCTGAGGTGCACAGGGTAGGTGTTGTGTGTGTCACATGGAGCTCAAGGCGGTGAGCTTTCTTTTAGTTAGAAGTAACAATGATGTAGCTGGTCATGTACGGCTAAATGTTACTTTGAACGTTGTTAGAAAAGGTTGAGGATGTTGTGCATGACACAAGTTTATGAAGAAACGTGTGATTCCACTTGTTCTCTCCACTTTTCCTCCTTCTACTCCATGTGTGTGTCAGAATGTCAGAGAGCTGCGCCCAGTTTGTACTGACCAAAGCGGCAGCCTCCAAGGTGGAAGAGCTTAATCCTGCAGTCCGTCGAGTGTCCGCTTGAGGCTGGCTCCAGGAACACCGGAAGTCACATACACACAACAGCCAAAAAGCTGTTTTTACAGCATAAATTGAAATATTTACAGCGTGTTTCTAAAGCAATTTTGATCCTCTACTTAAGTCAACCAGACCTAAAAACTATATATAACTATTTTAAAGGCTTTATATGCATGAAACCAAAACAACTTGCGGTGCATTGTTGTGTTAGCATGCTAATGCTAGCGATCTTTATTACGCTCGTATCTTCACACTGCATGTAAATTTACCTGAAATGAGCGTGATCTAGAAACACAGTTAAGCAGTGAGTACAGTATGTTATTCTTCTTTTCTCTAGTCCCTCAATTCAACAACTTTTATACGCGAGGGGAGGAGTCAGCCGGCCGTCCTGGCGATGTAAACAAACTGAAGATAGGACTCTGAAAACTCTGAAAACATCACAGACAGTGGGACTCGGGTGTTACACCCATTGTAGACAGTCATGACTCACAGAGTTATTTTCAGAGGAGATACTTGATTTCTATTATATTTAAGTGTGAAAAATCACATATAAAGCCTTTAAACATACCTGACAGACATATACCAATCACCAACATGTTTCCTTTGAATCATGAACATTCATAAAAACAGTACAACCATTGAGTCATTTCAGCCGGGGCCGATGTGCTGGACTGAGACAGCCATTGCCTTCTCCACAGCCACAGAGCCAAGAGTGCATAACCTCCAATATGTGTGTGAGCTGCAATAACTTCTCATTCCATTCATTCATTTCTGAACTATCAAGCAAGAGTCTGAGTGTTTGCTTGCTTTCAGTCAAGCATCAATATCATCTCACTTCCAAAGTTAATAGACACATTTGTCATTACGAAACACAGATGCTCATTCTGTACCTGGCTGCCTCCACAGAGGAAATTTAAACACTTCAGTCCAAGTGTTTGTTGTGTACACCTGGGATGTCTCAATGATGCTAACCTGGATATGAATATAAATAAACTGCTGCAAAAAAACTCTTCAGGGAGCTTTTCATTGCCTCTGGCAATAGGCTGCAGATGACACAGTGGTTACAGATAGATCCCAATTAATGCCACAGCCAATTCCAATTGCCATGTATTCCTGCTCTAACCATGCTATTGTGAGACTGAACGGGCACAAGCTAGACATACATGTAACAGACATTATATATTACATAACATGATAGACAATGGACGTCTATATTAGATAACACAACAGTTCGAAACCATGAGGCCCCATCTTTCTGTTCTAACCCTAGCTATGCACACATGGCTGGTGACACAGAAGTGGTAGAATAGAATAAAGTAAGTAACATTTAAAAGACTGGACATATAAAGCATAGGATAAAAATGCCTGTAACACACACACGCAAGGAGCAATTTCATAACTTCTACATAAAACTCTAACTCCAGAGAATACTGCTGTGAAATTCTAACAAGCTGTTTTTTGTTTTTTTTTTACAGTATTTTGCTTACGCATTCAGATCTACTTTCTCCAGCTCTAGGTCGGGCCCTAATGGCAGCATCACTCACGCCCCAAACTCACATCCCACCTATAATTGCTCCTCCAGAGTTCATTGTGTGTGTGACATGCCGTCCACACTCCACCACAGCCCGTGTAAGGGTCACAAAAGCATTTAACAATGACATGCTACTTTACCGCCTCTCCCCTCCCCCCCCCCACCCCCCTTCCTCAACTCCCAAAAAGACACCTGGTGGTCTGAAGACACCTCAGGGTGGCAATATGTAACATGGCGATGTTCATTTTTTCACCCTCCCTCCTCTCAGCGTCACCTGCTAACATCACCCTCCCTTTTCCAATTTACCGTCCAACCGTCCAGAGTTGTCACACTCTGTGCACGTCCTGTGGTGGTGAACACACTCACTGGGGACTTTTTGAGACAGATTGAGGGGGCCCAAAGGGAGCAGAGTGAGTGTACCTGGGAGAGACCTGTATTGTTTTGGAGTGTATTTTTTTTATGTTTTCTGCGACAACAATGGAGTACTGCTTCTTGAAAGGATTGCTAGTGGTTTTGTTGATGCAACACAGCACAGCTGAAGGTAGGTTGGCATTACGCACACCGGTTCAATGTTCTCCTGTATGTATTTATTTGCACTTTTTCATATCCGATAGCTTTGCAACTGCAAGTAATGAAATATGCTCCTTGTTTGTATTTTCTAGAAATATACTCGTAAGAAAATGGAAGTAATGTCGGCGAACAAATTAAGAATGAATGCATGCATTATTTTACGATCAATCAACCATTGACTGATCATATTGAGATATTTCTCATGAAGTGATTTGCATGGATTTTTTTTCCTTGGACCTGTTCCTAGACCGATCAATTTCTTGATAATCAATCAAACACACAACACCACTGGTCACACATTCCAGGTGTTTAAATGTTTATACCACCAACAAATACCTGCTACTATCTCCTTAGATCTATCTACCTCCATCCAATCATCCACAGCCGTCACCCTCCAAGAAGGCCAGACCTTGCCTCAGGAACAAGAGCTGCCCCCTGCAGAGGTGGTACCCGTGGTGGCCCCCCCTAGCCTGAAGGAGGTGCAGCAGGCGGTGCAGGAGGCCTCGGAGCAGGTGGAGGGTCGCGGGGCGGAGGAAGTGCTGAAGGAGCTGCTGGAGAGGGTCGTGGAGGCAGCTCTGGGGCAGGTTGAGGGTGGAGGTGAAGCCAAGGCGGGCGAGGCACCAGAGCAGGAAGCAGTAGAGGAGGAAAAGCCTGAGGCTGCAAAGGGAGATGCTGAAACTGACACAGGGGCAGAGGTGTTGGAGCAGGGAGTCGTGGAAGAGGTGGAGGGTGAGGATGTGGGCGGCAAGGGGGGAGAAACTGGCGTTGAAGAAGTGCAGGAGGTAGCAGAGGTAGACTCGTTTAAGGATGAAGCTGAGGTGGCAAAAGGTGTTATCGAAGGAGAGGTTGAGACTGTGGCTGAATCTGTTGGGGAGGTAGCAGCAGGTGTACAAGCCGGAGACAGTGAAGGGCAGGGAGTGGAGGTTATTAATGAGACTCCAGACACCAAAGTCAGTCAGGACGTTGTGGAAGAAGCCTTGGCTGCTTCGGTAGAGACAGGTGGGAATTTTGTTGGAGATGCAGGGTTGGTAGAAAACGGAGCAGCTGAAACTGAAACACAGGAGGTGGAGGAACTTCCAGCTGCGGTGGAAGTGGCCGTTGAGGGAGAGCCAGAGCAGGAGACTTTGGTAGAGTCGGATCTGGGCCTGGCGGAGCAAACAGGGGAAGTAGAAACTCAGGAGGGAGAAACTCAGGCGGATGACATCGAAGGCGAGGGGAACGTCCCGTCGTCAGATAGTTCCGAGATGGAGACGACGCAAACCGTTGTAGGGGAGCCAGTAGAAGAGGAGGAAGGGGTAAACGTAGTAAAGGACACTGTGGAACCAGAGGTAGAGGACGGACAAGGACATGTGGCGGTGGAGGGAGCGGCCGAAGAGATGGAACCAGAGGGCGCAGGAGCGGTACAATCAGAGGGGGGTGAACAAGTTGTGATAAAGGAGGATTCTGTTTTGATAAATGAGGGGGTGGGTGACCAACTAACAGGAGAAGAGGAGATTGCTTTGGAGACCTCAGACGGCAGTCAAACAGAGGACAGAGGTGAGAAATGGACACAGTGGGTAAGGGAAAAGGGTAAAGCAACAGGAATAAATGTTGGGCATGAAGTATGTTTGTGCAGGAAGTGAAATGAAGCAACAATGTAAAACAAGCATCGTGTCCAAAAATCAAAATCTTCCTGTCAGCTTGTATCCCATGAGTGATGCAATCAGTACATGCCGTTTCTATTTACGCCCTAAAAATGGTTCAAACATGTTCCTAATCTGGGCCACAGAAACACAAACTACTACGGTATTTTTCTTCAAACATTCAGTTGCATTAGACTGAGCAGCTTTATTTAAGCTTACATGGTTTGCAACTTAACCTACTTTAAGACAGGAAAGCTCTTAAATGGCAATAATCGGCCCCTTAATTAGACTTGACAATAACGTCGCTAACAAGTTGCTGTGCTGGAAAACTAAGGTTAAAAACATTCAGCTGTTGTTGTTAGCTGTGCAGAATGTTTCCGAGCTCTTCGTAGAAAACTCTTGGGAAAAATATTTACTCCTCATCTCTTGACAAGGACATTAATCATTCATCAGTTGGAACTTCTAAAAATCTCTAAAAGCCTGATGATTACTGTGACACATGCAAAGGATAGCACTGTGAAGACACTGTGACGAGTTAGCTTGCAGACACTAACAAGGCATACAAATCATGATCCTCCTGCTACACTGAGCTGCAGCACATCCACGCATTCATCTACATTCCTATGGTCCACTCGACAAACCCTTAACCTTGGCCTCTTGGCTTCATTTTCACATGTGTGTCACATACCAAACCTCTCTTCTAGAAGCGCTGGTGATCTCTGCCCCAGAGCCTGAAAGTGGTGCTGACGTCTCCGTAGAGCAGAGACCTGAGGGCCAGGCTCCCACCCAGAGTCCATCACTTGGAGAGGTGGAGACCGGAGGAAATACCCTCGGCGATCAGAAATCTGACCATGGCAACAAGATTATCACCCCGACTGATGAAGCTCTGCCAAATGACCCCGAGGTGGCCCGGCCGACACTAGATCACTTTGTTAAGGATGTGGCTGAACCCGCTCAGGCAGAAGTCGAGGAACCAGGGCAGGCCAATGAACTCGTGGAAGATTCAGCTGGATCCACAGGTAAAGAGTTGAATAGACAAATATATTTAATTGTTTAAAATTGTACACTCTGTTGTTGAACATGCTACACATACATAGGTTGAAATACACAAACATGCACAAACAGGATCCTATGCACATGCACTAATGGAGAGATGTCCGAGTGAGGCGGCTGCCCACATCGAGTGCTCCTGAGCTGGTGGTGGGGGGGGGGGGGGGGGGGTTTGGTGCATTGCTCAAGGGCACCTCAGCAGTGCTCAGGAAGTGAACTGGCATCTCTCCAGCTACCAGACCAATTTCCAGACTTGGTCCACACAGGGACTTGAACCAGCGACCCTCCAGTTCCAAAACAAAATCACTATAGACTGAGCTAACTGCTGCCCCAAGTGCAGTTTCAGAACTGCCTTTCCTTATAAATATGGGCTTCGGGTATACATTTCAGCAGACTCTCTGCAGCTTAAAAACTTGGGTGGAGTTAAGAGACAGAAAACAGATCATCATCACGGTCCTGCCAACAAAATATGCAGATGGCCAACTTGATGTGGTTCCATTTGAATAAGCAGCAGAGCAGACTACGCGCTCTGTGATGACATGTTCCCAACTTTCTAGTCTTCCCAGCCAGTTGATGTAATGTGCTATTTTCTGGTTCAGTAAAATGGAGGATAAATATTTACTTTATGTTCCTTTTTTGCCACCATGCATCACACTTAAGGTTGTGAACATTTACAATACTTTTCAATATGATTTAAATTGAGCTTCAATAATTTAATAATTAAAAAGTATCAAAGCTTTAACAAAAACTTCAGATATTCAGAGAGAGAGAGGGAGAGAGAGAGAAAGAGAGAGAGAAAGAGAGAGAGAGAGAGCAGCAATGATTCATTCAAATTCACATGTCAGTTCAACAAAATGGGTCAGTACCTCATTCCTATGAAAGACTGAAGACCCAGTCCAAAATGAACATATTTGTTTCAGTAATAAAACATTGCCAATGTGTTCAATTTAGACAGTGTGCAGGAGTTTACTTGCAATTTATGATGATAAATTGCAAGTAAACTAGGACTTGTATTTTTGTTGTCATGGTAACGAAACAGGTACGGGTATCGTCAGAATCCTATCGAAGGTTAAAGTTCTGGTATTGTGACAACCTTACGCCACTAAACTCAACTTCAACTTTATTTGTCCCCGGAGGGTGATTGGTTTTGCAGCAAGGCGTTAAAAGATTACAAAAAGACAAAATACATTATAGCTGATAGCCTAGCCATCTTTAAAAAAGCCTATGAAGTAAAA
This sequence comes from Labrus mixtus, assembly GCF_963584025.1. Lineage (NCBI taxonomy): Eukaryota > Metazoa > Chordata > Actinopteri > Labriformes > Labridae > Labrus > Labrus mixtus. The sequence goes on along the minus strand of NC_083613.1, from coordinate 31,105,574 downwards.
CATCACTCAACTTTTAAACTTTAAACTAAGGCAGATTTTGTAAAAAAAACAAAACAAATCTACAGCAGATAAAAGGTTATTGTGAAACCATAAAACTGTAAAAAGATAGGTTATCAAAGCTTCTCTATGCTATTTGTAGACACGGGATATAGTGCATCAGATTTCATACTATGGTTAAATCACTATATATTCACCTCTAAACCCAACATGTCCCTGATTCTCTGCCCTCCCTCTCTGTCTTGCTGTGTAATTTTTTTATTTAGAGACGACTGAGCTTGGCCTGGAGGCTTGGAAGATTGGGGCCATTTCTGCTGCAGTTTTCCTGGTTTTGGAGACTGTTATCATCATTATCTATATCCTGAAACGTCGAAACAAAAACAGGTAGGTGGGCATCGGATTTTGCACAAAGGGGAGCATTCAAAAAGTTACAGCCCAAAGATTTTTTTTCCGGTGGAATGAAAGAACAGTCGAAATGTTTTCTACACCCAAGCCAATACGTTTCCTGTAGCATGCCAATTGATTCATATAAATTGAGAGAGATTGAGCATTTATATATCCAACAGCCTCATGTGAAATTCGATTTCCATTACAAAACTAATGTGTTTTTCCATCACGACTTTCTGTTCTGGCTCTGTCTTTGTTAAACAAACGCTTTCCTGGTCTTTATTTCTCATGAATGAGTATCAAAATAATACTCAGCCCGCAGTCGCACAAGCACCAGCCGTATTACTGTGCTACTTCTCTAATAGCCGAAATAAGCCATCTGATTGCTAGCAGTAGTACCAACAGCGCTACAATCACAGATGGGACTTAAAGCACTGCTGGTACATGATTGCTTCTGATGTTGCCCAGGCAGCAGCTCACATTTCCGCCCTGACAGATGATGACAAGAGGAGACTTGCGCTCAGCATCGGTCCACTATTCCTCTCACAAAAACAGAATTGTGTTCCATCAGTTTGTGTGCTGGACTGATTTTTTTTTTTTTTTTTCATTATTTTTTTCCGCATTGCCCGATGCAACATGTAGTTAATTTGTAGAAGGGCAACAGTCAGCAGCAAAAGTAATATGTGAGATTTTTTGTGTCTGTTTGTTGCAGTGCCCTGGCCCTGCAGCGAGCATGTGAGGAGGGCTGCGTCGAGCCAGAGGCGGCTACAGGAGGCGACTGCAGTGACGACACGCTCCCCACGGGCAATGGGGACACTCAACAGTACGTCGCATACAAACATCTTTTTCCAACATCAATAGCAGTGTGTGCATAAATTCATACAGATGGGTTGTAAATTTCAAAAAAGGGGAAAAGCAAGGTGTAATGGCCCCACCACAGGCTGCCAGAACAGCTTCACTGCTCCTCGATATAAATTCTCCAAGTCTCAGAACTCTACTGGAGGGCTGAACATCATTCTTCAAAAATCTATTCGCTCATTTTGGCGTTTTGGATGACGCCGGTGGAGCTGTCTAACACATTAGTCTGAGATCTCCCATAGATCAAAGGACGTGACCGCGAAGGCCATGCAGTGGCATATGATTCACAAACCTATAGACAATCAGACAAAAACATCCAGATTTTGCTCCTGTTCTGGTAGTAATTGTCAGCCTTCATTACAGACTGAACTCAAGGACAAACATTTCTAAACATGTTGGATTTATTGGTAGCTATAAATACAGCAGGCAGGCCTCATTTAAACCATTTCAAGGATTCATTTCAAGGTTGACATGATCTCACTGAGCTTAGCGAGTTACTCTCCTCCAAGCTTTTCATTTTCTCTGATTCCCCTCCTAGAGTTTGATCATCCCATCCAAACAAACTGACACAGTACAGTGCAGAATGAACCTCCTTGTCACCAACACTAGCCAGACGTCAGACGTGTCCACCGCCTGACAAAATAAACGGGGTGCACTGACCTGAAAACGTGTGGTTCACAGGAACTACCCGTTTCTCCTCAGCTGATTCCCTCCTGCTCGTTTAGTAAGCTAGGCTGCTCATTGGGTCACATGCGAGTGTGAGTCGGGGCATTACTGGGTAATACTACTATTTGGGCTAATAAGACTAGCAGGCTTGGATCAATAAGTAAGCCAAAGATGTGTGTATGTGCTTGGGGAGTTACCATGTGGAAGAATGGAGCGAGGATGTGGGAACATTTTTGAAATACAACAAAACAGAAGTCAAGATAGTGACTAAGAGCATTTGAATATAGAAAAAAAAACTGTGCTGCTGCTTGTGAAAGTGAAAGTCGGCAAGACACAAAGAGAAATGTGATGCGTGCGGAGCACAGACGATAACAAAGCAACGCTGAATTATTTAACTGTCGTCGGAGTCATCTTGAAATGTGTCCTTGTTAAGAGATTTTATTGCAGCTGTGACAATCCAGTTGTCAAGTGGAAGAGGGAATCAGTAAAACACATTGCCAAGAAAGCAAGAAAGTCACTAGAATACTATCTCCAAGTTGAATTTTTTTGGCAGGAGCATCAGCTCAACAATAGAGGCTGAAACGACTGCTCCTGGTACGTACAGGGATGTCTGACATCACCGTGTAAAGCAAACAGATTCAGTCAGTGAAGATGAACTGTGGAAGATAGTTAAAAGTCCATGTTCATCTTGAAACCCTACAGTAGCTCTTTAGTTTATATGCGTCTGACAAACAGGTTCACGATATTAAGAGGACTGAGACACACCTCCAACCCCTCTCCACTCGCAATTAGAACGCTTCATAATTAATCACAAGCAGCGGACAAAATTGTCCTTTGCTGGAGCTGCAATCACCTGTGTCCTGCACTGTTGTGTTAGCATGCTCATGTTAGCGCTCTTCAGTTAGCTCGTCGCTTCATATTGCACACAAATTGACACAGAATGACCAAGACCTAAAGACACTTACTAACATCCAAATAATCAGTGAGTATGTTATTTTTCTTTTCTCTAGTCCTGAAACAGCTTTATACACAAGGCCGTCCCGTCCATGTAAACATGATGTAAACACGGCTCTGACAACAACACAGCCAGCGGGACTCCAGCTTCTCACTCACTGTAGACAGTCATGACTCAGAGAGATATTTACAGAGGATAGACTTAATTTCTGCTGTGTTTATGAGTAAAATGTTGCACAGTCTTCCTTTAAAAATCCTCCCTTCATTTCTCGTTTCAACTTGATTCATGTGGCAGTAAACATCACGGGTTGGGAAGCCGAAAGGCAAGGTACGTATGAGGGGGAAGTGAAGGATTTTGAAATGGAAAGTGCTGGTAATTAAGCAGGACTGACAACTGAAAATAAAGAACTCCACTAGAGCTCCACTAGATAATTAACCCAAAAAAAAAAAAGGGGATGAATCTCCTGAAATAATTTATTATACAAAATGCTTTACATAACAAAACAGCTCCAACCTGACCTAGAAAACATAGCACTCCAGTAAAGACACAAGGTAGCCGAATCCTTCTGTGCACCATTTCCGTTTGCAGCAGAGGAGGTAATGAATGACCGCGGTGCATTCTTGATAAGGAGAAGCCCTTTATACATCGGGAATGACACTTAGGGTTGCCGCTTTTGGATACCCTTGGGGGGTAAATCAACCAGGCCTTGTTATGACACACGCAGCACTTTCAGAGATTCTTTCATCCGGGACACCGTCACCTGCAATTAGTCAATAATGTCAAGTGACCTATTTATATCTGGCTGTGTCATTACGTCCCTCTACATCTTCTTCCAACGCAGTTTGTAAGCCTCTCCATCTGGTGTAAAAGTCGTTAAATAAACAGAGCCTGTTTGCTCTTACTCGCAACGCTGTATTCAACAGCAGCTCGACAGCCATTATGAAGACATTAAAATGAACTGTGTTTGAATTTTGCTGGTACTCTTTGTGTCCCATCAGAATAGGAAAATACGTGCTACCATGTAAAACAAAGACGATTATGTCAGCGTTTAACTTTCATTCAAACAAAAATGGTAAAACAAATTTAAAAATAACCACGGCACCCCAACAACATGTTTGTTTTGAGTACGAGTGCCCTGACCACAGACTTTATAAAGAAGCAGGAGAGAAGTGAAGGCCCTGCTGATTGGCTGGAGTATGGGTAATAAGCCCCGCCTCCTCCATGGTAACAGATGGAACAACGGGGAAAGTTCAAAGTTAAAATATAAGCTAAAAACATTTCTTGAAAACCCGGATTCTATCGTGATGGTTCGATATTATCGCACTGATTAATGTCCAGGTGTTCACCTTTCTGAGAAGTCTAGAATAACAAAAAAAAGAGGAGTCCTGGTAGCCTAGCGATTGGCCTTGTAAGGAGGCTATAGACCTCCAAGTGGGCGCTCCGGGTTCAAATCCTCCTTTCCCGCATGTTGTTCACCACTCTCTCTCTCCAGTTTCAAACTCTATCTACTGTCCCACCTCAAAATGAAGGCATAAAAGCCCCAAAAACAAAAGCAGATGTAACATCATTATTGGCAGCTCTACTGATAAATGCAGCTCCTTGCAGTAGTTCAACTTTCCGTATTCATAATCAATCGTTTTCATTATGACTGAAACATGGTCACTAACTGCCCTTACTGCCCTCTCCGCCAGGATAGCCGCACTTGACCCGTCTGATGTGGCTTCAACTCTGGCCCAAAACAAAGAGCAGCACAAAGAAGAGCATGCGATATCCATGTCCGATCTCCCGCCCAGCTCCACCGAGGAGTCGCCCGCCACCACTGGACCCGGTCCAGACTCCCCTCAAGACCTCAGGACTTCCACTCTCTAGGGGGTCCAAACTGTGGTCGCTTGTTCCTAATGTATCTAAATAAAACTGAAAAAAATGCCACTTTCCATGAACTACCCTTCATTTTCAAACTCTAACCAACCTGACACAACTTCTGACTTTAATAACAACTGTATAGGTAACACATCTGTTTGGAGGTGTTTGTTTGTCAGAGTGTATGTGTGACGGTGTGTGTATGTGTTGAAGAAGTGTTCATTAACTGCTGAGAACTCATGTGTGAATGAAGAACAGGAAGAGCATGTTTTAAAATACACTTTGCATGTACAGTATGTTAGTTTTTGTGTGAATGAGATAAAAAAAAAATAAAAAAAACATGTGATAAGAAACTTTTATGTCTACAAACTTTTTAAGGTTAAAACTGTTGTGAAATGTTTTGCATACAGACCACATGCTGGCAGGCTGAACAAATCCTCATTTTATCAGTAATTAAGTAAGATCGATCTCTAAAGTTTGTTTGAATGTAACACTACAAGAAACGTCCGAGAGGAAGTGTTGAATTTGATTTGATTTGTATTCGAAATAACTCCTGAAATTTGTATCATCCTTTGTGATTTAAGAATTCATGAAATAAAGTGATAAATGTTGAAGTTGTTCTTGAGAATGGATTTTTGTCCACATTTGTCTTCTCCATCCATCAATCCATTATCTATACCCCTTTTCCCGTTCAGGGTCTAGGGGTCTGGATCCGATCACAGCTGATATTGGGCGAGAGGCGGGGTTACACCCTGGACTGTCCGCCGGTCAATCACAGAGCTGAAATATCGAGACAGACAACCAGCCACACTCACATTCACACCTACAGTCAGTCACCAGTTAACCCAACCAGCATGTCTTTGGACTGTGGGAGGAAGCCGGAGTACCCGGAGAGAACCCAAACATGCACGGGGAGAACACGCAAACTCCACACAGAGAGGCTCCTGTCCAACAGTTTTGGTCCATATCTCCCAGTTCTACCGTGTGGCAAGATGAGCCCAATAATGCTTTAAAACTTTTGTTTATCCAAAGCAGCCTTCTTTATTCTGGGCCAGAAACGAGGGCAAGAAAAAACCATGGAGACCGTCTTTAAAAAAATAAAATAAAAAAAGTACCACGCTAAATAATTGAGATGCTGATTTAGACTGGATTACTATTATCAGAAGACCTCTGTGTGTTCTGAAATATGGTCGGTATGCACTGGATTTTTTTAACTTTACTGATTCCAGATGTGGTCGATTTGAAGAGGATTAAAAAACAGACGTCCTCCACAATAATCACAAATGATCAGAGGTCCCCAGGTCACACTTTGGCTACAGACTGTTTGGATTGACTCACTTCAGGGCAGCAATGGTTACAACTTTTTTTCAAGGATCAATAATGTTGATGGTGGTTGTCTTTGCTTTTGAAGGTCAAAGAAAAGCTTCAGTATGAATTTCAATCTTTCAAAAAAAAAAAAAAATCTGACACAATCTGTGAACTTAAAACTACAACAAAAAAAAAATGCACAATTGAAAACAAAAGACGCTCCAATAAAAATATGACAAACACTTCCCCCCCCCGAGACACCTGACTGCATCATCCATGTTGGTACTTGTTCTGAAATTGAATAAATAAACTGAGTATGACTCGAGCATGAATGCTACCTCACAGTCGGGTCTTTTTACTGTGGACCGAGACTGGCGTCACTGGGTTATGATCACAAGGCAAACGAATGGGTGTTGGAGAAAAAGCTTCAAGGCCCAACTGTTTCTATGTGTGTTGTGTGTCTACTGTTTTCATGCACGTGTGTCTTTGTGTGTGTGTGTGTGTGTGCTTACACAAGCTCCACAAGGGTCTGGTCATGTGCTTCATAGCTATTTAAGCCAGAAGAGGGGAGAGGGCCTTTCTCTTGGGGGGATACAGATCTGCAGACGGAGGAGCAGCATGCACAGTCAGAGGTAGGGGAAACACACCACACCGATGCTTTTTTCTCACAATGGACTGAAAAATAGAGCAAGTGCTTTGTTTAAAAAAAAAAGAAAGGACATGATGCTAATGCGTATAATTAAGCTATTGGAAGATTAAAATCCTGAAAAAGTTCAGATGGAGATGCACAGCACATGAAAGCTCATGTTGCATCATCTGAGGGTAAATGTGGAGTAAGAACATTTAGTCATTCAGAATATCTGAGGAAGATATGCAAAGCACTTTTGTTTTTTTTTTTCCCTGCGTGGTTATTATCACTGTTTTGTAGTAAGATAATTGCTCCTGCCAAATTATTACTCACTCCTTCATTCATTCCTCATCAACAAGCTTCAAAAGACAAGCACAATGTAGCCACACAGAAGAAAAAAAAAGACGGAGAAGAAGGTTGAAGAAAATCATCTCGAGCCGTCTATTGTTGAAAGCATTTCTGAGCTTGTGAGAGTTGAAAGCTAATGGCTTTGTGAATTATGAATAATGACTCAAAGTGCCTGCAGGGGCGTGTAAGAAGTGAAGTTTCAGAAAAAATGTTAAGACAATTGGCTTTAACAAGAGAACACAAGAGCGAGCGAGTTGTACTTGAGCTTTATTGAAGTGTGTGTCTGCAGTGTATTGACTCCGTCTTGCAAAAAAAAAACGTGTGCCGGGAAAGACGGAGGCCTCTTACAACTCCGAGCATGAGAAGTGGATTAGAAAAGATGGACGGATGGATGTAAAACAAGAGTTATTTTATGTTTCTCAAATCCCCAACGTACTTATTTTCTGACTTTGTTCTCACATCTAAAACACACCGCATGTACCTAAAATATTCCCCCTTCCATCTCTGCATTTTTTGTGTGCAGCATGTGGAGAGCGGGTCTCCTGGTGGTGACCCTGTGTGCACCGCTGACGCTGGCCCAGTTCCCCCGAGTGTGTATGAGCCCCGAGGTGCTGCGGAGCGGCCAGTGCTGCCCTTCTCCCACGGGGGTGGTCGAGGACGAGTGCGGCTTCATGTCAGGGAGAGGGCAGTGTGCGGCTATATCAGCTGACAACATGCGCTACGGACCCCAGTACCCCTACACCGGGCGCGACGACAGGGAGATGTGGCCGCTGAGGTTTTTCAACCGCACGTGCCAGTGCAACGGGAATTTCAGCGGCTTCGACTGCGGGAAGTGTAAACACGGGCTCACTGGACCGAACTGTGACCAGAGGGTCCCTGTGGGTAAGAGAACGGACCCCTGTCTATACCTAGCATTGGCAACCTGAACATTCTCAGTAGGCCTCAACAGAAAGGAAAAAAAAAACATCAGCCAGGAGAAAGAAGAAAGCAAAAAAAATGTCTATGTTAATTTTTTATACTGTTTTTCTTTCCCCTTCTTTTCCTTTTATTCTCCTACAACTTCCTTCCCCTCTTTTCTTCCACCCCGTTTCACCCGCACCAGTACGGAAAAATATCATGGACATGAGCCAAGTCGAGAAGCAGAATTTTTTGAATGCTTTGGACCAAGCTAAGAGGACGACCCACCCTGACCTGGTCATCCTAATAAGACGGTACACATGTCAGCTTCATACGTTTAATGCAGTGGTTCTCAACTCGTCTAGCCTCAGGACCCACCACTAACTCCTCCCTGAAAAACAGTGACCCAAATCTGCGATATTTTTTTCAACCAATCAGATTTATTTCATGCAAAATTGTGCAGTTTTTTTTGCAGTTTGCAGCTTCAATCGACTGTAGTTCAGACGATGCAAAACATCTGACGGAAGAAATGAACTGAACAAAAACAAACCTGTTTAAGAAAGCGTTTCAGATACTGTGCTCGCAACCCACTGAAAACATCGCCACGACCCACTTTTGGGTCCCGACCCACCAGTTGAGAATCCCTGGTTTAATGAAACCATCTCACATAAAGATCGATCTTTGCACAGCCAGTCTTTGGTCTTGTACAAATACGTTGGACAGGCAGCTGATTCTTTTGCTCTAAAACCTGCTTAGAAGTCTGGGAAGTATTGCACCTAGTGAACACATGAACTGTTTTTAAAATAGATAAACGTTTAAATATCGGTAGAATCATTACATTTCTCATGGCAGCTTTGTGTTAAAGCTGCCGGCGGAGGAGCAAATGATCAGTTTAGGTAGGAGTAAAGGGATTTATAATGTTCTAAGTAACAGAACATAAATCTGTGAATAACCTCCTTTCAAGTCAGCTGAGGATTACAGTAGATTAATTTTTGAAGCAATTCTCAGCTGCAGGTAGGAGAACCCTTTTAACCTCCTCAGAAAAAAAGAAAAATCCTCCTGTTTAAAGAGCAGAGCTAGAGGCCTTATACTTGAAGCCTCGCCCCCATAGGAAGCTGCGAGCAGATATAAAATGTACACAGCGTCTAGCAGATTGTAGGATATATTCTCACACATTAAACCGCCTGATATGAGTGTTAGGACGGCTGGTTCTGCTTTGAGAACAGGTAAAGATAAGCAGATAGAGATCTCGGTTTTTTTTTGTTGTTAACCTTTAACCAGGTCGGTCCCATTGAGATTAAAAACCTCTTTTTCAAGGGAGACCTGGCCGAGACAGGCAGCAGCAAAAACACAAAGTTACAGACGGCAATAACAAAGAGAGACCTGACAGTAGAATTTACAAAGCACAACATTTTGGATTAAAATAGAACCATCTATGAGTCATATCTGGGAATCAGTTGTTCAAACAGCCGAGCTAAAAACATCGACATCCGATAGAATCTGCTTCCATGTCTTTCATTTTAGATTTAAAAACATTTAAGGACACCGAGCTCCTTGAGCTTTAAGTCATTCTGCAACAGATTCCAGGATGAGGGTGCAGAATACCCAAAATCCCTTTTCCCCAATTTCTGTCCAAGCGTTTAGAGCATCTTAACACTGTGCAGGTAAATATCACAAGGTGACGTTCTCACCCCCCCCCACCCCTCCCTCACCTGTAGATACCCGGAGGTGTTTGGCCCCGATGGCAACACACCGCAGTTTGAGAACATCTCTATTTACAACTATTTCGTTTGGAGCCACTACTACTCAGTGAGCAACACTTACCTGGGGCCGGACCAGCCAACCTTCGAAAGCATAGACTTCTCCCACGAGGGCCCGGGCTTTGTCACCTGGCACCGTTTCCACCTGCTGCAACTGGAGAAAGACATGCAGGTGAGTGGAGGACAGGAGTGGGGAAGAAGAGGGGAAAAGCAGAGGAGGAAGTTTGAGGGAGGACGTTTGGTGCTATCTTAAATGACAAAAACTAGCGAGACCTTTGGACAGTGTCTGTGTGTTTTTGAATTGTTGTCCTGTGTAATGACTTCTGCACTTTATCAGCGAATCAATTTGCACATTTTTATTTTGAATTATGTAAACAGTTTCTAAATCGTGTAATGTTTATCACATCCTGCTGTGCTGCTGCCCTCTTGGCCCGGGATCTTGGTCTCCCTGGGTTTCATTACCAGGTTAAATGCAGGTTAAGAAGCGGAAGCAAAGTGTGTGGGGATTTGAGGAACCAGAGCAAAGCTATCATGGAGGAGGAAAATGGGGAAAAGATTAGATATATTTTTGGACTTTTTGTGCCTTTATTGGAGAGACAGGAAAGTGGATAGAGTCAGAAATCAGGGAGAGAGAGAAAGAGAGGGGAATGACATGCGGGAAAAAGGAGCCACAGTCCGGATTCGAACCCGGGCCGTCCGCTTTAAGGACTACATCCTCCATACATGGGGCGTGCACTAACCACTGAGCCACCAGAGTAAAACAATTTTAAAGAACTGGTGGAAAAAAAAAGTAGCGATGAGAAGATAGAATACTAGAGAGGAAGACAGAGATTATACTGCAACCCCTGATGTTTATATTTACATGCACATGTGTCCATCGCTCCGTCCCTGAACACCCCTCCTCTCATGTATTCAGAACATGCTGGGGAACCCCACCTTCGCCCTGCCTTACTGGAACTTCGCCATCGGGGGCAGCGAGTGCGACATCTGCACCGACGACCTGATGGGCGCCCGGAGCTCCTTCGACCTGAACTCCATCAGCTCCAACTCGCTGTTCTCCCAGTGGAGGGTGGTGTGCGAGAGCGTGGAGGACTACGACACTTTGGGCACCATCTGCAACAGTAAGGAGGAACAAACACGGCGGCACCGCGGCACTGTTGCACGGAGAGAGAGCGGCCGTTTTTTGATATACGGCGTTGTCTCAGCTGCAGCAGAAAAAAGAGGGCAAAGAGCTCATAAAGGGAGCATGTAGAACATAAGCTGCTATAAATAATACCTCACAGCTGTTGTGCTGCATTGGATATTGCTCGCTATTACTACAGTTTGTTTGAAACTACTCCACTTCTCGCTGTGTGCATCCAAACTATTGCACACGCTCCATTCTTCTTCTTTTTGTTTTTTTCATTCAGCTGCATAAACGAGCCGATCGCCGGCATCAGGACGTGCATTCGTGTTTCAAGTGTTAATTCCCAGCGAGGCCGAGCAGTTTAAAAGTAGAATAAGGCAACTTAGTGTAACCGTGATCTTTAAGCCGGACCTTACCAATCAGCTTTGCGGGGGGGATTGGATCTCGTTCCGCGCTGGCACAAGATTACGACCCCGCTAAATCGCTGCTTTTAGTCGCTCCCAAATTCACACAAGGTGAATTTTTTATCTCGTTTTGTTAGAATAATAGAAGAATGTCAATCCTCTTTTCTTGCGTTGTTACTATTAAAACATGAAGGCGGCAGGTGCTTTTTTAGAACAATCGCATTGAAGCGAGAACAAAGCTGGGGGGGGGGGGGAATTTGGGGGAACAGGTAGAACATGTGAGCAGCTAACGTGTGAGTGATCTGTCTCATTAATCCCCTTAGAGAGTCATGACAGGCCCGGTATTTCCTGCATCAACAAGCAACGTCTCCTTAAATGGGTTAGGGGCGGTGGGGGGGGGGTTGCCTCATTTTCTGCTTGTGCTTGTCGAAGACAGGAATCTAGCAGTCTACTGGTTCCTTTGATCTGAGGGTATAATCTTCAAACAGACAGGCAACTCTGATATGTAGCCCTTCTGTTTGTGCGCTGCGGCGCCTATGTGTGTGTTTGTGTACACGTGGGAGAATAAAGAACCAAAAAAAAAAAAAGAGAGAGAGAGAAAGAAAAGATCAGGCGAGTGAAAAGGGGGGAGAAAACGCAGAGCTCTCACTCACAACTGTTGACTTGTTGTGAATTATTGAAACAGGAATACTGCCAACCTGTCATGTTTTCGAGTGATCAAACTAGTCTAGGCCTCCATGTAGAATTGAAAAGTCGTTCAATAATACAACATTTCTAATCATCTTTTTTTTCTTTTTCCTGTGGAGTCTGAACTGTAATCTGTGTGTCTTTATGTCTGAGTTTTAGACGTATTTCTTCCAAATAAAAGATAATATCATCGTCTGACCCCTTGACCTTGTGTCTGCATCGCTCAGGCACAGAGACCGCTCCCATCAGGAGGAATCCGGCTGGAAACGTGGCGCGGCCCATGGTGCAGCGCCTGCCGGAGCCTAAGGACGTGTTGGACTGTCTGGAGCTCAAAAACTTTGACACGCCGCCTTTCTACTCCACCTCCTCAGAGAGCTTCAGGAACACTATTGAAGGTCCGCAGTGATGCGTCACGGGGGTCAGAATCAATGCAGCACTTAACATTTAACATCCTCCGAAAACAACGCGCTAGTATCACTCACATTCAGTGGGACGCAGCTTACACAGCAGAGCTGCTGAGAGTATACTGTGGAAATGCAAGAAACTAGACACTCCACCCACGTGCACATATGGTTTGCTCCCACGTCCCATTTGTTGTAGCTAATTTAAGTAAACCAATAGCTGTCATTAAATGGCCTTGAGTTTGTGTTTTTTTTTCCTTCATATTTTATAGGCTACAGCGCACCGCAGGGCGCATATGACCCGGTGATCCGCAGCCTCCACAACCTGGCCCACCTCTTCCTCAACGGGACAGGAGGACAGACTCACCTCTCGCCCAACGACCCCATCTTTGTCCTGCTGCACACGTTCACAGATGCAATCTTTGACGAGTGGCTCAGCAGGCACCAACCAGGTCCGCACACGTCGAGCTGAAACGCAAAACACAGAAAAGGTAGCTCAGACTGATATGTCTATTATTCTCATCCTGCAGGTCAAGTAGTTTATCCAGAGGAGAACGCTCCGATTGGGCACAATAGGAGATTCAACATGGTTCCCTTTTGGCCTCCTGTTACCAACGCTGAGATGTTTGTCGTTGCCCCAGCAAACTTGGGATACTCCTACGAGGTTGAATGGCCATGTGAGTATCAGAAAACATCCACAGAACCAAAAAAAAAACTAAAAACCACTGTTGACCTTCCTCTCTCTCTCTCTCTCTCTCTCTCTCTCTCTTCCAACCCCATAGCTCCTAGTTTCACTTTGTCTGAGATCATCACCATTGCCATTGTTGGGGCGGTGATCGTGGTGACGGTGGTGGGCGGCATCATCGCCTGCGCCTTGCGCGCCCGCTCCTACCGCTCGTCCGAGGCCCTGGAGCCACTGCTGGGGGAGACCTTCCGGCGCTACTCAGAGGACGACCGGAGGTTGGACAAATCGCAGTCTGTCGTCTGAATCCGCTCCGCTCTAGCCAGGCCTAAATATTACCCCTGCATTCTTTTTTTATTTTTTTTTCTAAATCCTTTTTATTCCCCTACTTCTTCTAATAAAGTTGAACTGGCTTTCAACTCCCCCGAGTTTGTTTTCTGATTTTTCCGTCTTTCAACACCGAAGGTAAAAGAGATCAGACAGAAGTCAAGAGGTAAGACCGCCTGGAGGAGCTCCTCTTATAACGAATGAGGAAATAGCTTTTAGCAGACAATATAGGGGAATTTTCCAGTACCACTTATTTAACTCCTGCAGTAAAAACATGTTGTGGATGCTTCTGTGCAGAGAGAGTATATTAGCCTGTAAGACGTACAGCTGGCCTGTTCAAGTGGCGGCCCAGGGGCCAACTCCGGCCCGCGGATGACATCAGACTGGCCTGCTAATCAGATCTATTTACAATTAAAAAATACATTCATAAACAGGGAGGAGCTTGTGAATTGATTGTCACCGTCGCCACAGTAAAGTTTTAAAAACAGCACTGCGCTCCTGTTTAATAGAACATCTTTGGTCCTGTGCTCGCAGCCTATCACAAGCTTGTGTTGTTGATGGACAAAAAAACTGCTGTGGTGGGCTTTCTTGTCTGACCCCCGGGTCCTTAGCTTTCTGAAAATGTGGCCCCCTGAACGATGTCGTTGAATAGCCGTGACGTACAGTTACCATCAAACAGTGTTGGATATTTTTTTGTTTCTTCTCACTCGTTTAATTTCCTGTCACAGGCTCGCTGTACTCCATAAACAGACCACAGACAAGTCTTAATACAAAATGCTTTTTTACTGCAGGGGCACATTCGCTCATCTAAAGCCTGAGGCTAAGTAACAAATCAAACAACTTGGATGTGATGCTGCTCCTCAGCCATTAGTCCCATCAAGTACATGCAAATGTCCAAGTGTTGATAACAGCACACACACCGCCCCCGTGTGGACGTAACACATTACTGCCACAGTGACACAGAAACAGGTTCATTTTACTCACAAAGATCGAAATATACTGCTGCAGAAAAGTCATCAATCATGTCAAAATGAGTGAGACATTGATAGTTGTGATGCATCAAAATAAAGACAACTAATACATGACCTGTGATTATGAGGACTGCTTAATCACTGAACCTTTTCACATGTCTTACAAGTAACAGCGCTCATTATTTATATCACCTTCATAATGATTTAATGCAATGTTAACCCACTAAATAAACAATGGCTTAGAAAATGTCAACACTTGGCTGAATTAATGAAAAACAAAAGAGGCAGTGTTGGATAAGCTGCCTAAAGCAATTAGTTAGGACTTTAGATCAAGGTCATGTACGTCCGTCCCCCGTCCCCCCACCGCCACCACCACCACCACCACCACCACCCTCACCCCTTTGTATCATAAGGTTGTTGTTGTTTTTGTACAAGTTTGATGTGAGTGTCCACCAAGTGTTTCTTTCAAAATGTGGTCAAATCATGCAATGCTTCTCTCAGTGGAAGTTACTCACCTTCAAAGATGAGTCCTTCTCCGGGTATTGGTGGCCCAGTGGTTGGTGTATGGAGGCGGTGGCCCAGGTTTGAGTCCAACCTGTGGCTTGCTTCCCGCATGTCGTTCCCCACTCTCTCTCTCTCTCTCTCTCTCTCTCTCCAATAAAGGCATAAAAAGCCCCCAAAAAATCTAGAAAGAAAAGAAAAGAAAGAAGATGGGTGTTATGTTTGAATTGGGTACCCCTTCAACTTGAAGCCCTCCAGAGATAACGTGGTAAAAAAACTAAGCAGCAACATTCAAAAGAAACACAGGAAATATATTTTTTAAATACTATAAAGTTTCACATACACTCACATCTTATACATTTTAGTCTGAGACTACAAGACTTTGTAAAAAGAGTATCATGCACAATGTTTTTCTTCCGACAATCAATGATTTTTTTTATTGATTTTTTTTTGGCATAGTGCCAATTCACAACAAATGTTATATCTATACACTTTACATGAAAGAGCAGGTTTAGGCTGTACTCCTTGAAATATAGGCTATTTTTTACAGAGACCCAACATTAGTCCACCATGAGCAAAACACTTTACACAAGTAATAGTTGCAAAGTGGTTTTCCGACCGAGCAACAACCAGCAAACATTTCTTCCCCCTCCCTCTTACTTCGGACTTCGCTCAGCGTGTGACGTCATGTCTGGACAGCAACAAAGCGCCTCACTGTTGCTTCTCATACAGTAATAGAGGGAGCAACAAGGGGAAATCCATTCCTGTGTGTACACCTTACGCTGCCTTACCAGAGTTTGTTTCTTCCTGTTTGGAGAACGCAAGAGACGTCATACGGTAAAAGCCACGCCCACCGGCGAAAAGAAAAAACGCTGGAAAGAGCTAAAATAAGCTAAAAACACAGATGCAGGACAAGACTGTAACTTGGAGAGGATTGTAGAGGATATTCTGAGTAACATAGGGATAAGAAAGGTTTGATTTAAGATGGCTTGAGATTTACATCAATATATGAGAGAAAGACAACCAAAGCAACTTTCTCACCATGTTAATTGGACAACAGTGAAATGGCTCATTAGGTGAAAGGCGTGGAAGGGAAAACACTCACCTGGGAAAATACATCATGTCATGTTGTGCGCTCCATTGAGCTCCATTTTTATGTTGCTATTTTTACTGTTCATTGTGCAGTTTTGTAAGCTTTTTTTTCATAACGATTCAAGACATTAAAAACCGGAAATCGCCCACCACATGGTCACCAACTACATGTCTAAGGATAGTTAAAGGGATACTCCACCCGTTGAAACATGAATCTGTATTGACATTGGGTCATATATGTAGTATAAATGTGAAATAAATTTTGAAGTTGGTGCCTTCTTGGCCGAGAAAAGGCAGAAATTGTCTTTTTGGCTCATGTGAATGAAAGACACCAAATCCCAGAATGCACAGCACCGCAGGCCACTCTCACTAAGGTCCTCTAGTTCAGAATCAGAAATACTTTTTTAATCCCAGAGGGAAATTCGATCGTTACAGTTTCTCCAAAATATTCAGTATAGCAGTAGAAATATAGTAATAAAAACATTTACAGACATGTTTACTTCAACACATGAGGCCATTTCCTCAACTGATTCTGACATTTCTTCCAGAATTGATCTTGGCAGAAAACAGGCTCTATGTCTGTGTCCATTAAGGGTTAAGTATCCCTTTAAGTTAAGTGATCTGAGCTGCACACAAAAGACACACCTAATGTTTCTGATTGCATTTTTACTTCAGTAGTGACTCCGGCCTAACAATGTATGAACTATGATACAGTACAAAACAAATTGCTTGCTTTAACATCACAAAAGTCAGAATTCTGCATCTGCCTTCATAGCAATGAAATATATTATGACCTGCAGGTTTTTGTGTTAAGAGTGGTTTAAAAACTCATAAGAAGATGATGTAGCGTCGACTGTGTCTAATTATTTCTTGCTCCAGGCTTTCACACGGAATAAGACGTATACTGTGAGCGCTGCTTTCTCCTCCTGCGCCTAAAAACCAATTTCAGTCCTGCTCATTTGCTCAGTGGTGGCGTTGGAATCGGCGGCATTTAAAATGACGTTTGTTACTCAAACCACAGTGTAGTGGCGGCTTTATCTCACTGCAGGAATATTTTTAACTTGCTTGAAGAAAAGCAAGATTTTATAAGACTCAGCACTGGACTGATTTACTTAGGATTGGCATTTTTTTGCATGGCAGGCTGGTACCTTGAAAAAGAATCTCAAGAGAGCGGATGGGGAGGAAGAAGGTTTTTTTTTTGGATCCACCATCAGATGACTGTTCTCCCTGTACCAGCAGGCTACACTGACAGCAGAGGGAAAGTCCTGCAGCTACATTAATATGGACAGAACAATCATTTGGCCATTGTTACGCTCCCTAGATAGAATAGTTTGTGCTTTTCATATCAAGTGTGCTCTAATAATCTTGCTTTCACCTGCAGAAAATGCAAGCCAGTGTTGCGTCCACAGTAAACTTAAATTCATTTTTTGAGCATTTTCTTTGCCTTTATTGGAGAGATAGGACCGTGGATAGAGCGAGAAAGTGAGCGCGCACTAACCACTGCACCACCAGCACCCCAGGGCCCTGCTTTTTACTTGAGAAGGAAAAAAGAACGGGCTGTGTGGACACAGAGAAGGTCAGGTTCTCTGAGGCTCGCTGGTTCTCTGATAGTTCTCATAAATGTTTGAGGGGAGGTTGTGAAAACCAGCAGATCAGTTTCCTCGCTTAAAGACAAGAGAGGGAAAAAAAAGGCACATCAATTTATCTACTCCCACAAGAGCTGTGCGGAAATCCAAGATCAAATAAAGCATAAAAAAACATGTCAAATGGTTCTGTTATTGTGAAGAATAAAACTCTAATGCTTGTTTGGAATGGACTAAACATTTATACTGTAGGTAACACTCTGGTTAAATGCACACCAACTCTCTTAAAAACTGCCGTCATTGCAGCCTGTCGGCGAGGCAGTCGTTCATCTGGAGAGGGATAAACCGGTATGTGATGGCAGGGTTTCAATAAAGCTTGCAATGTGAACAGATGGCTTTGATTAATGCGGAGGCTCCAGACAGGATCTCCCTAGATGCCTCCTATTTTCATAAATGAGACATTTGTGTGCAAATCTATTGTTTGTCAAGTTGTCACCAGGAAAATCCAGTAATTAAAAGTGAGAGTACTGTGCATTTTGAGAAGACAAAAAAAAACAAAAAAACAAGACCCAGGTGCACACTCTCATTGCATTCTCCTGACTCAGGTTGAACACATTATTGTTCCCACTTTAGGCGTCTTTCTTCAGCTCTCTCTCTCTCTCTCTCTCTCTCTTCGCGATGATTTACTCCTCTAAACTAATCCTCCTCTCCGTTTCTGTCTTGTTGTCACTCTTTAATTCCCAGGCTGGGATTTATTGCCGTCCTGTCATTCCATGATATACTATAAGACGCCCACTTCATCCTGCCACCTTGACTAAACCTGAGTGATCCCGTAAATGTATTCACGTTTGACAAAGACGGAGAGAAAGGAGCGAGCGGGCGAGCAGAGCGAGAGACAAGGAGCACAACCACGACTATAAAACATCTTCAAGGCAAAAAAAAAAAAAAAAAAAAATCAGCTCATTGGTTTGGAACTATAGATGCAAAAATATGCAAAAATAAATTCTTGCATCTATCCTTAAAAATATAACTGCAGGCACAGAAGTCCTTGCTTAACAGCTGAGGAATCTCACATTTTTCTCCAACACTTTTTTCTTTTTTTGTGTGTGTGTGTGTGTGTGTGTGGGGGGGGGGGGGGGGGGGGGGGGGGGGGCGCGGCGAGGGGGGCTGCAACTGTGGGCTATGAAAGTCAAACAATGTGATATCCACTGGCTAATCCTTTTAAGTGCTATTCCAGAGAGACGTCAAGAAGCAACACAGTACAAGAAGGATTTCTGGGTCTGTTGTTATCCCGCACTCAAACACGACCATATTTAAGGTCAATGCTGGGTTTCACGCCGGCTTTATGTGCGGAGGATGAATCATAGGAGTCTGGAGCTAAAAGTTTCTGTATAGAAAACTCTACCAAATTGGACGTTTAATAAGATCACTGACAGTACATACAGTTATACATCATCATTACACAACGCCAAACAAGCAGGTGTGGTTCTTCTTAGGACTACAGAGTACTGACACAAATGAAATAAATAACTGAGGAAAACAGTATAAATGAATGAATATAAAACCGTTATGAGAAGTCTTCTATGTAAAGACTGCAAGTTACACTTTAACAATACTTATTTGAAGTCCTACATCATTTTAAACTAAAGAGAATGAAAACCGATAGATGATAAATCAGTCGCTACAGTGACTGTAATGAGCAGCTGCTATTAACAGATGTCACAACCTGCTTTAACATAAGGTGGTCATCCCCGCTGATTATCATTTACTAACCATGAAAACAGAAGAATATGAGCGTAATGAGAGTTACATAATCTTTCAAAGCAAATGTTCCAAAAACTCGATGCCATACAAAAGATTGGCAGAAGCACTTGGCATGTTTTGGGCAAAACTGCAGACCCTCCAGTGTCCGCTTGAGGCAGCCTCTGGAAGTCCCCGTCACACCCTTCTTGAAATGCCCATTATGACAGCAGAATAAACACGTTACAGCCTGGT
Organism: Labrus mixtus; assembly: GCF_963584025.1. NCBI lineage: Eukaryota > Metazoa > Chordata > Actinopteri > Labriformes > Labridae > Labrus > Labrus mixtus. The sequence continues at coordinate 31,086,141 of NC_083613.1, read as the reverse complement.
TAAGAAAAACAAAATAAACTGTGTTGGTCAGAGTAGCTCTTTTTTTTTTTATTAGTTCACACTCCACAGGGGGGTGAATTTTATTTTATATGATTTGATTAAGGCTAAGAGTTACCGTAAAGACTGGAATATAAGTCGCTCTGGTATGTAAGACGCAGACTGCTTTGTGGGGGGGGGGTTACCCAGAAAAAATAAAAAAGGTTTAAACTGTCTACGTGATGATGTCTATTGTGTTCAGGGATGTCTACAACGTGCAGTTTGTGTACAGCTGTGTCGCTCTTCTACTACCATCTGTTTTCACTTTGTGGAGTTTTCACTCCTGTAAGCTCTCAGCCTGCGGGGACAGTTGTGAAGCACCGTCAGCTCGGTACGCTGCCCGACTCCGCTGGTCACTCGTTGACTTCAATAAAGGAGTGTTTCGATCAAAAGAGCGCTCCACAAGTTTTATTTACTGGATAATATGTCACCGTTTGCTTTAAATGCACGATGGAGTGAGAAAAGATGCTAGAAAATGACGCAGCCAGCCTGGTCTGCGTCGCTATGTATCCCAGCACAGCTCGCAATCCACAATGAAATGGGGATGAAACCTCAATCGAGTCGCCTCACATGCAGTGTGCACTCTCGGTAATGTGTCAGCATTTTATACTGGTAAATTGGTCACACAGGTGTTTACGACACAGCAAACTTTTTAGATGAATGAATAGGTATTAAAAGGGCGTCTGATACACCGGATTTTACGGTTTACATAATTAGGGGCTTGGCTGAATTGACTGACAGGCAGGCGTGCTGTAGCTGTTCACCACGAGGCCTAAAGCCCGCCTCAGCTCCGCTACTCTTTATTTGCATCTAGCTAGATTGATCAAAAACTACGTCGAAATAGCATTTCCAATTAGCGCCCACCACTGTGAGCTTCAAAACTCCTCCTCAAAAAACAACAGGTGACATCACTGACACGCCGTCCATAGTGTATACAGTTCAAATTCCTTTTATGTGTAAATGTACTTGGCGATTCTGATTTTGAGTCTGATCATTTTTGGTTTATCTGAGTAGTTAACTCTGACTGAAGTGAAAAAGTGACATTGTGTCTTCAGAGATGTTTCTATGGTCGGCATATTCAGAGGTTAATGATGGTGATTTATGGGTGTATGATTAAAGGGTTGTGATATGGAGATTCACTTCATACATCACATTTATTTAACGGCCTGTGGGTTCATATCAGGAATACTGTTTGTGTGTGTGTGTGTGTGAACACACCCAGGCTGTGTTTGCAGATAGAGGTAGCTTCCCAATAATAAAAAACATTAACACATACAGCATCTACTCCTTTACATAAAACTTTAACCATCAACGTCCTCCTTTTTAGAGTTGTGCGGAGCAGGTTGACCCCGAGGCAGCTAAGACTTTGAAGAGACGTAATGACAGCAGACACAACATTTGGGTTTGTCTCTCAGGAGAGTACAGTTAGGACTACAGTTCCCTTGGTTTTCTTCAGGGTGTCCACAGCCTCGGCGTGCGTCACACCCTCCAGACAGTGTCCGTTCACAGCGATGATCTGATCTCCACGTTTCAGCCTGCCGTCCTCTACGGCCGCCCCCTGTAGAGTACAAAGACCAGACAGTCAGCATGTGCAGAGCAGAGATCACACGCTGTTTGTACAATTAAAGCAACAGTTGCTGTTTTCCTACGCGCACTCCTGAACGTTTCTGGACATTTCACAAAGTTGTTAATTCATACATGTCCCTCACAGCGTGTGTCGGATGAGAGAGTCGCTCTGGAGGAAGGATATCAGGTAAAAAGGATGCTGCCGATGTTAAATTGAAAAGATATCCAAATGCTACAATGACTGTTTTTACCTTTAAATCAAAGCTGTGTGTTACTGGATACATTCACAGTATCGACGATGTGGCAAAAGAACATACTGGTGAGCAGAAAAGAGTATGAAGGAGTATTACATGCATGATGATCGCACCAGTTGCTCACTGGTCGCATGTCATAAAGGTCATCACCCTTGCACCATCCTCTGCAGTGGATTTTCCTGACTTTTACCTGTTGACACGTGTAGCTCACCCAGAAAATTACAGGATATTTAAAGATTAATTTTTGGGGCTTTTTTGTGCCTTTAAGGGAGAGATAGGACAGTGGATGAAGTTGGAAATCAGGGAGAGAGAGAGAGAGAGAGTGGGGAATGATATGCGGAAAAGGGAGCCACAGGTGGGATTTGAACCTGGGCCGCCCGCTTCAAGGACCAAGGCCTCCATACATTTCGCCACCAGCGCCCCATCACGGGATATTTAAAGGAAAAAACCCAAAATATTCAGGAAAATTCATCGTGAGCGAGCAGGAGGGGGTAGTGAGGATTTCAGGAGCACATTCAGTGCCAAGATGATTCCCCCCCCACCTCCGAACGCCACAGGAGGTCAATCCTGCCTGTGGTCATCAAACGTTATAACTCCTCCCTCTGAGTGACAAACACTCCGTCTGACCCTGGACTATTTCAGCCTTAAAAAAAAAACAAAAAAAAACAAAAAAAACTGAAAAACTGTAACCTCCACCATAACTCATTATTTATTAAAACTGCATTATAATAATAATGAATAATATGTCCATGATAACAAAGTGCAATATTGAAACAAACAGTGCAATAACCTTGAATATTTGTGTATATATTCCATCTGACTCTTATTCCTGTAAATATTTCTTGTACCTATTTTTGATATCTTACTTACATTCCTATTCTATTTGATTAATATTTTTATTACTATATTTCTACTGCTATATTTTATATTTTGGAGCAACTGTAACGATCGAATTTCCCTCTGCGATTAATAAAGTATTTCTGATTCTGATTATATCCTGCGACGGACGCATGACCACACACTGTACATGCACGTGACCGGTGAGATATCTGTGCATGTAATGAAACAACTTCACTAAACTTTCTGTGCACCAGTACGTTCTTCTGTGCACTGTTCTTTATACGTCAAGTCTCCCCTCTTGCCTCTTCTGTTCAACAGGAATAGTCTCCTGCTGAGAGGTGCATGTGCGAACAAGAAAAAGTCAGGAAAGTTTCAGGGCCAGTCTGCCAGAAAGTTTCTAGAAGTTCTCCGGAGTGCAAATGTGAAAACTGCTTAAGACAGTTTCTACACTTTATTTACTTAAAGGTGTTGAAAAAACCCTTGAGCATTTTGCAGCTCATAGTTATGTCTTCCAATTTGTGTGTTAAAGATTTGTTAAATCCCAGGATCCTTGTTAAAGATGTTCCCCCTCTGGACAAAGTTCCCTCACCTTGTTGAAGATAGTTTTGATGTAGATGGGCAGGTCGCCGTGCGGGCTGCCGAACCCGCCGACGATGCTGAAGCCGAGGCCTGGCGTTCCCCTCTCCAGAGTGACGGTCTTATACATGCGAGCGCTGTGGAAATACAACGTAAAAGCATGCAGGTGAGTTAGTGGGCTCGCTGGTGCGTAGGGAGTCTTTTTACTTCCTCAACACTGAAATACCTATATATGTGTGTGTGTGTGTGTGTGTGTCTCATCTCAGCAGGATAGATACAAAAGGTTGGAACAGGAAGGAGAATAGCTAATGTGCTCTGTGGCTTAAAACGGGGAATGAAGAATTGTTTCGACTCTCAGAACATGAGTGCAATATTAAAAACTGTTTCTTAACCTTGGGGTTGGATTGAGTCGAGGTTTTTTTTTACATAAAAAGTTGAACAGAGGTAAGACTGATAAAGATGTATCTTGGATGAAAAATGATGTAGAGTTAGAATAAGTTATCTGAAGTTATGGAAGGTTTAATGTATAGTGAGTAGGTTGTTGATATGCGTAATTGGCCAATCGGAATCAAGTATTTAACACAGCCGTGTAATAAAGGTTATTTCAAATTAAAAGTGGATTTTAATGCCAGTTATTAGAATAAGACATTTTACAGCTTCTTCAAATGTTTCTTTTAGTTTCATAAGTTTTCCAAAACACAAAAAATATTTTCACATTCAAATTAAACAAAAGACATTTGGCCTCAGGTAACTTTAGCTGAAAAAAATAATAAATAGAAAACACATCAAAATACAAACAGAGACACATGCATGCACACACACGAAACAAAAACACGAACCAGAGCTTATTTTGGCCAAATGTCCCACTGTCCCATGTCTACTCACACAGTGGCTGCACTTCCTCATTATTATTGAGGAGACTTATTAAGTCTGCCTTGCTCCTGATTCAGTGAATAAACCAAGAGGGAACCGAAGGGAACGACAGCCGGAGACTGTCAGGAAACGGATTCTTACCACAGATTGTTGTGGGAGCAGGGCAGGCTGCTGGGCTGGCCTGACGACCGGGCATGCACATCATTGTGCTCCTTTGTGCTGCACTCACCAGAACCTGCTGCCACCTTTAGACACACACACACACATGCACACACACACAGAGACACGCACACAATGATAAACGTGTGTTATTGTGGGAATACAAAAACACATTTTTAAACCCCTAATTGGGTTTTTTAGCCGTGAACAATTTGCACAATCATCTCATCTCCTACTCCTGTAATATCTTTGTCATGCTTCCAAATTGTAAATACAGAGATCGCATTTGTTTTTTTTCTTTTTAGACAAATGTACTTGTCAGATCGACTGACATCGAGTTTGTAACAAATTTCTGTTAGAGCCAAAATCTTCCCAGAGGCTCGTTAAAATGTTAAGAGTGTTTCCGACAAATTACCGTATTCATATTACGCTGTACTGTTCACATGCAAAATAAAAATAAAAATCCAGAAAGTTGAACACATAATGTCTAAGCTGCATTTCTGTAAAAATGATGTCTCTGCGAGTTCTTATAAAAGTACCAGGGAGACGAGGAGGAGGAGGAGGCAGGATATGGTGATTACTGCCTTTCTGTGACAGCGCAGAACTCAAAAACTTGCTGACATCATGGTAACTGAAAGCCTCACAGCCACTAAAGATAAACTGCAATGTGCCCCCACCCCACCCCCCCCCACCCCCCACAGTGACATCACCTGCAGGCTAATGGTCCCGGTGGCGTTCTTCAGCAGGACTCCAGCCTGGACATGAGTCATTCCCTCCGTGGAGACATTGTTGATACTGAGGATCCGGTCTCCAGTCTGATTGACAAACACACACAATGAACTGAACTGCTATATTTTTGCAGACATGTGGTTTATTTAAAGGGGACATATTATGAAGAATCCACTTGTACAGTGTGTTTGAACATATATTTAGGTAACCTGAGTGTCTACTGATCCACAAAATGTGAAATAAACCCATCCAGTCCTTTGTTTGTGGTCTGCATAAGTCTTACAACACAGAGAAAAATGCTCTGTTTCTAATTTGCTCTCCTTGTGATGTCACAGTGGGATTCTGATTAAAAAAATACCCTCCCCTCCCCTGGTATCTCCACCCATGGACTCCACAACCAGCCTAGAGCAAAACTTTTGCACATGTCTGCCCTTTTTAATTCTCCCTACAGAGGAGTGATGTCTACTGGGAAAACTCAGGGGGGGTCATTACATTTAAAGAGACACACACACCAAAACGGAGCGTTCTGAGAGAGCTGGTTTATACAGCGTCACAAACCTCCTCTGGTGCTTGATTCATGTTATATTTTGAACAAAGCACAGCACAGATGTTTCATTTAGACCACAGGGGGACTGTTTGAAAAGGTGGAGAAGGGGGATAATACATCCTCTTTAAAGAGCACTGAGCCTCCTCCCTGTAAGAACATGCCTAGCGTCCGTGCCTGCACATGGCTGATTAACTTACTATTGACGGGTACATCATACAAACTCACTTTAGATGTATTTAATTTTTAGGCTTTTCATGCCTTTTATTACAGACATGGGACACTAGATAAGGTCGGAAATCTGAGAGAGCTCCAGCTCCTGCAGCAACATGTCCGATGTGTCCTTGGGCAAGACACTTAACCCCAAGTTTCTCTTCCTGCTTCGTCGGCGTATAAATGTCTATGAATGTGATTCACTCTTTCTGATGTTCACTTTACACAGCAGCGTCTACCATCTGTGTGTGAATGTGTAGGTGTGACCTGAGGTGTAAAAGCGCTCTGAGTAATCAGAAGACTACAAAAGCACTCTACAAGCTCAAGTCCATTTACCAATTTTTGATTCACTCCAACTGTTTCTTTTGTATCAAGCCCTTAAATGGATGATCGATTGACGATTGACTTTTCACCCTCAGACATGTGGTCAGTCTTTACAATGTGACGATGATGACATTAACACGTCTGGCCTCACATGTTGAGAATATCAGCTCTCCCCACCTGCAGTTGCTGTGATTTGGCAGCCAGTCCATTGGTATCCATGGTAGCGATGAAAAGATGTACGTTGTCATGGGGACTACCCACTCCTCCTGCTACACTGATGCCCAGAGAGTCACACGGACCCTGTGGGGATATCGCACAAACATTACGGACAATATCAATGAATCACATGGCAGGATGTGCACCTGATATCGTGTTAGTCTGGGAGTCTGAACAGGTGAGGAGCTTTTAGTCGTCTCTTTTTTAAAAGATTTTATAAATGAGGGAAAAGTAGCTTTAAGGACTTTCTGAAAACACACATCACAACACAGGAAGTCAGTGAACCACTTATAAAACAGTATTTTTTTAAAAAGCTTTTATGCCATACCCTTTTTATTATGACTTTTTTGACGCCGGAGAAGTCTTGAAATGCTGTCAGAGGGGAAATACAGGCATTTTACAAAACAAAGCTTCAAGATGTGAACAGCATTCTTTTTTTCACTAAAAATAGAATCCTAAAATGTCTGTAACTCGAGTCCCATTTAATAAGTATTTCTGTGCATCATAATGTCTGGTCATGAGTCGACTCACAGCAGCTCCCAGCTCTGTTGTCTGTCTCCCTCTGGTGGCCGAGAAAAGCGTCGCATCCACTAGAGGGGGTCAGGGTGGAACAGTCGGAGTCTTCGCTCTGGATAAAACACAACTTAAAGTAGTCCTGAGGTCAAAAAGTACTATAGCTGAGGTTATGCAGAAGAAAAGAAGACACACTGCACACTGTATGTAAAATAATTTAGCAGATTTATTGAAAATAATATAAAAGTCAACTGAGAAAAAGGTTGAAAAAAAGGGGTACATTTTTAGCAGCCTCGTGGGTCAGACTCAGAGAATCATTGGACGCTCTTTACCTGACTCCGCTGTGCGTACTGCAGTCCGGCTTTAAAGCGAGCCACCTCCAGGTGAACCGCTCCGCTGCAGCTCTGAGAACAAAACCCGTCATCACACATGAGTTGAACCCACTAAAAACTTTACACAAACACTTTTTTTGCGTGAGTAAACTTGAAACCTGTCACACCTGTAGCAGCTTCTGTGCATGTTCCTGTGATGCCGCACGTACATCCTCGCCATTGATTGACAGAATCTGGTCACCTAGCAACAACCTGCCATCTGAATCCGCTACACCTCCTCTGATGACATCTGACACAAAGATGCCCGTGTCATTACTGTTGGAAGAAAAAAAGAAACAGAGGTCAGAAGCTGAGTCGTCTCCACGCTTGTAGGAGGAATTATATTATATATATATAATTATGTGACCTGTGTATGTTGGCGTCACACTTGATTGTGCAAATGTACGAAGCGGCGTGACAACTCTTTATATATAATGCCTCACATGTCTTCCTGGCAGGGTGACCCTGTGGCCCGATCTTCCAACCTTCACGGTGATTACAGGAGGAAGTAAAGGAATCATTTCATCATGTGTCTCTCCTGGGTTTTTTTTACAATAATGATCCCTGTTGCTACCCACTCACTGACCTCTAACCGCCTGGAGACAGAGGACACTTTCCTCATGTGACACTTGGTAAAGGAAGTCTGCACCTTTACAGCTGTTTTTACATTAGACTTACATAGAGCTGTTCTGTACACTCAAAGACGCTTAAAGTCTTTCTATGTGATTTTTCACACTTAAATATAATATAAATCAAGTATATCCTCTGAAAATAACTCTGTGAGTCATGACTGTCTACAATGGGTGTAACACCCGAGTCCCACTGTCTGTGATGTTTTCAGAGTTTTCAGAGTCCTATCTTCACTTTGTTTACATCGTTGGGACGGCCGGCTGACTCCTCCCCTCGCGTATAAAAGTTGTTTAATTGAGGGACTAGAGAAAAGAAGAATAACATACTGTACTCACTGCTTAACTGTGTTTCTAGATCACGCTCATTTCAGGTAAATTTACATGCAGTGTGAAGATACGAGCATAATAAAGATCGCTAGCATTAGCATGCTAACACAACAATGCAGCGCGAGTTGTTTTGGTTTCATGCTGGTGCTCAAGGGCGACATCTGCTGGATCAAAAAAATCGCATATAAAGCCTTTAACAAAGAAGAACAACGAAACAAAACAATGAGAACAATACAAAGAAGAGAAGGAGGATGAGAACAGAGTTTGTTAGCGGTTGTAGGCGATGTTGAAGAGAGGAGTTTTTTAGGGATTTTTTGAAGGTGGGGAGTGAGGGGAGAGTCTGTAATGTTGTTTGGGAGGAAGTTCCAGGGGGTGGAAGCAGCATTGGGAGAAGGCCCTGTCCCCCCAGGGCCGATGGTTGGTGGTGCAGGGGGGGGAGACAGGAGGTTTGCATCAGCAGACTTGAGAGTGCGGGTGTAAGTGTGTTAAGACAGGTAGGGGGGAGTCAGGTTGTGGAGGGCTGTGTAGGTGATAATAAGAAGTTTGAAGTGGATATGCTGGGGGTTGAGGAGCCATTTGAGATTATGAAAGAGGTGGTCATTGGTGCACGAGTGTGAGTGTGTGTTCTACACCCTTGATTCTACAGAACGCTTCATTTATTTCTCTTTGTATTAAGGTTCGTCAAAATTTCTGATACTTTGATACTGTCGATAATCTCTGATGAGTCAATGATGCAGTACAAAAACTGTTAAAGAACTCCATCAGTGCATCATTTAATTGCAATAGACTTCCATGTGAATTTCTGTCACAGTGAAGCCGTTTTCACACATGCACTCCTGAAAAATGTCTAGAAAATGTCAGGACAGTCTGCCCCTGAAATCTCCCTGGGTTGCTGTATCCCATACTGTGTGTCCCCCACAGTGTGAAGTTTCCCTGTTGGACAAAGAAGGTGGGGGGGGGGGTGTCTGAGGAGGCAGAGCACAGGGTTCCCACTCTTTTCCAGGACATTTTCAGCGATGATCGAGCTGGTATGACAGGCCGTGATCGTGCCACACCCACTGTGAGCTACCGCTTCAAAGGTTAAACATTTAATATCATGTTATGGTCCATTTTTTACCCTTAACAACGCAGTTTTGCATTTGAAGAGACAATGCTAGCAAAGTAAAAGGTTAGCCAGTATTCGGCCCGTGTTTGACTCCTCTCACAGTTGGGCACCTATTTATTGTGCAAATTAACCTTTTTTTTGTTCACGTGACGCAGTTAACTTTCCCGATCTGCAGTTTATAAATATTGCCAATTGGCATTTATCAAACGTATGAAATAGTTGTATTTCACTCTCACCTTTTTCTCAGGCACAAAGTCATAGCAAAACACAGTCCTAGTAAGAAAGACAGACTAGAGAGAGAAATTCAGTGCAAGCTAGCACGCCATTAATAACGTTAATTAACTACTGTTAATGTGTTGACCTCAAACTGAGGAGAAAAGTCTACCTGATAGTTTTTGCCACAATTTACTCTCATGGTGTTTTGTTCTCTTTTTATGAAGGATCTTTTCGCTCCATCCTCTCAACTAAATTGTAAATAAATATCGGCTTTTGACACGAGGGGGAGGCGGAGCCATTACATTATCTACAGACTTCCATTCAATCTGCGTTGTGGATTAATGTAACTAATAGATACTTTTATTAACATGTGGCGGTGAAAGTTACCAACTCTGTAGGAGGGTGTTGGAGTAATTTTCCAGGACATTTGACTTTTTCTGTCATTTTCCAGGTGTTTTCCAGTACTGGAAAATTAGTCAACTGTTTTCCAGGTTTTCAAGGACGAGTGGGAACGCTGAGAGCATGATGTAAAATAGATGATGCAGACATCCAAGATGTTTGCTGATGTCAACAAATAAGTAGAAAAAAAGTATTAAGCATCATTATTTCATGCATGAAGATCAAACAGGTCGCTTATATAAACGTCATCACCCCCTTCCACTCCACCTGTTGTGAAGTTTCCTGAATATCTCCTGCTGTGCTCACACACTAGCTCACCCTGACTTCCCCAGAATATGTACGATGGGGCTGGCAGGAAAAATTCAGGGGCAAGAAAATGGATAATGCAGCTTATCCCAAAAATGTGGGGACAATTTTCAGGAGTTTTGTGCATGTGTGAAAACACCAACAGTGAATGAATTCTTGAGTTATAGCCGAAAACTTTTTATTTGCGACCTTCTCCACCTCCACTCTTGACCTTTAAATTTTTATAAATTCATACTCGAGTCAAAGTGAATATTTTATGCCAGATTCAAACCTCCGGAGGATTTTGTTTTGCTTCTCTTTACCCTTTTGGATCCAGCACCCACTGAGGGGATGTGTGTGTGTCTTTTTTTATATTTTTCATTGAGGATCCTACCTCTTCCCCACAGTGGCGAATCCTAGTCCCTCTCCGGCACGAGGCCTGAGCTCCAGGCCGAACACGTCCCACAGGTCCTCCTCCCTGTACGTCTCCTGATGCCTGAAGACAGAGAGGCGGACGCGCTGGGTGGTGAGCCGCAGCACTGCGATGGACTCGTCGTGAGTGGCCTGCCGCAAGTCTATACCGTTTACCTGAGAGGAAAGAGCGAGAGATGGCTGTTAAGACAGAGACATGTGAGTAATATATTTACTATAACACTTTAAATAGACAGGGACCCCCCTCCCCCTCCCCTCCACCACAGATTGACCAACCATCTGTGGGACATACTGACAATAAAAAAATAAAGATCACAACAGGTTTGCATATATTCTAAAAATTGAAACATATAAAGTTAAATAAATCAATGTGTGTGTGTGTGTGTGTGTGTGTGTGTGTGTGTGTGTGTGTACGTAATACTTCTAAAATCTGGTCTCCAGCCTGCAGCCGCCCGTCTCTCTGTGCTGCTCCTCCATCATTTACTTCATGGACTATTACTGCCCCCTGGTGGAGGGATCAGGAAACACTTATTATTACAGAGAAGCTTACATGTGCACAGGGCTGCCATGTGAGGGGTGGAAAAGAAAGGCGGATTTCTGTCTGTCAGGGGGGGCCTTGAAAAAATAACAGAACATGAAGAAAATTCTGTTCACTTTTAAAAATGTATTTATTTTTTTAATGGCGCTCTCAAGGCTTTACCACGCACACAAAGTGATGAGTAATTTCCACTGAAAAGCAAATCACCTCTCTCACTGAAAATGAAATATTCTTTGGATAAAAACCTTCACGGACTCTCACTGCCTAATTGGACGGGGGAATATCCGGATGTAAAATAATGATTCTGTATTGATAGAATTATGAGTATGATTTTATCCCGTTTCCTGGAAGGTGTTGCAAAAACCAAACATAAGAAAAATGTTTAAAAAATGTCACGTTTCAGTTGATGAAATTAAAAAAAAAAATCAATGTGTTCCTCTCACCAGCAGAGTGTCAGATCCTCCCACGATGCTGAGGCCCAGGCCCACGCTTCCTTTACAGATCTCTACGATGGTTTCCCTTCCAGCCACAACCGGGCAGCTCAGGGGGTCTGAGGACGTTTCACCTGCTGCTTGTGAATCTGACTGTCCAGTTTGAGAAGTCTGCATGTAAGTGAGGGACGACGGGGTGGAGGAGACGACAGGGAGGGGGAGGGGGAGGGGGGAAGCTGAGCGGGGATCCGACGAAGACGACGGGAGAGGCTGAGCAGAAGAGGCAGAGGGGAGACTCTCGGAGCGGCAGATGGAGAGCTTGACAGTGACCCGGTGTTTGAGAATCAAACTGGACACCTGAGCACAGAAGAGACAGGTGAGTCATAAATCATTAAATTAGCTCGACCTTGTCCGGGGGGGGGGGGGAGGGGGAGGGGGCGCGCTTGTGTGTGTTTATACCTTGTCCAATGACAGCGCTGCCACAGGTTCATCACCCACCGCTATGATCCTGTCTCCAGCCTTCATCCTGCCGTCCTACGTGCACAGAGAGAGAAATGAATGAAATGTGTGATGAGCCACAGAGCTGGAAGTGTGTGTGCACCAGAAGGATGGAGAGGAATGACATTAAAAAATCTAACTCACACCCTCTGGAAAAAACACATCGGAAAAACTGTTGCCTGGGGCCTCATATGAAAAATGTATGACTACATGACGACATCACTTACGAACATGACAAAAATCATCCGAAGGTTAACCTGGTGTAAATACGATCTAAAATACTGATCAGCTGAGGGCTTTACAGCGCGGTGTGCGGCTGCCTTAAAGGTACAGTGACGTGCCGCTCATTCTCAACCCTCAGTCTGATTGATTATTGATTCCAAAAGTTACAGTCAGGAGAATGAGGCTCGGTAGATTCAAAGATATGATGAAATCGTGTGCAAACCTGTGTGCTGAAAAAAATCATTCTGAGGTGCAGAGAAGGATGAGGTGATCACCAAGCTGACACTCTTGATAACAGGCTGTCCCAACATTGAGGTCCAGCACCCATATGGGGTCAAGGGGTCTAATTATTGTTTTTTTTTTTAAATGGCTCAGTGGTGTGGGTTCTCTCCAGGTACTCCGGCTTCCTCCCACAGTCCAAAGACATGCTCGTTAGGTTAATTGGTGATTCTGAATTGTCCATAGGTGTGAATGTGAGTGTGGCTGATTGTGTGTCTCTATGTCAGGTCTGTGATTGACTGGAGAACATTGGAGGGTGTACCCAATGAAAGCTGAGAAAGGCTTCAGCCCCCCCATGACCCAGGACAGGAAAAAGCGGTTTATATAATGGATGGATGGGATGGAAAAAATAATCATTGTAGCATTCTTCCTGAAACAAGCTACAAGATGTTCTTCATTTTGCATGCAAAACACTAACAAACTTGCAGTATCTCAGCCTGTCTCTCATCCATTCATCATGCGTCCTGCGTTCATTTCCAGCCTTGTTAATACGAGCTCAACTAGCTGTAAACGTGCATGCTAAACCCGACAGTGGGCATGCACTTCTGGCCCAGGAGGAGGGGCCCAGTTTGACTGTTGTGCGTACAATCTGTGACAAACATTTCTAAAGACTCTATGTCTAAACATCATTTTTTTTCTACATAAAAAGCATTGTAAATGTTGCTTTTGCCCTTTTTTGTTCTTTATGATTACCATTTCCCCCCAGCCTTTCTGTAAAAATGACCCGAGTTCATGTTCAACCTGCAGGTTCTCCATCATGGGGATACCATCTTTGATTAACAGCTGTTGTTCGAGGTTCGGTGTGTCAGTCTTTAGCCAGTTCTTAGTGAGATCTATCTTTGCTGCAGTGAGGAGAATCATGTCTCCTGTGTGCACAGATCCTTTCTAAATGTCAGGAAGGATGTCCCAGGTATAAATGAAGATCACTGTTTTGAACATCACTTGCTTAGAAAGTAAGATGCATCATAACCGCTGTCCAATAGATGAAGTAGTTGAAGCAGATTAAATATTACAGATGCTAATGCCTTCATGTCTCCGTTGTAATAATCCGATAATACAATAAACCACTCTGACAGGGGCCCACTGTATTTCTGTCAGGTGAATAGTTCTTCTCCTGAAGTAAAACAACAACTGCATATCAATAATAAATGAACAGGTGGTGATTCATGCTACAGGCTACACCCAGGAGATGAGCTTCCCTCTGGGAGAAGGCGTATTCATGTTACTGATGACGATGTGGAGGATGCTTCTGATGATGTCACACCTTACTGGCAGTGCCGTGCGGGATTAGGGACCTGACCACCACGCCGTCCTTGGACTCCTCCTCAGCCATGCAGATGCCGAGACCGACGTGGTCCTGGAAATGTTAAGTTAAGACATTGACACAAGATTGACACAAGACCAAAACTTTTTTTTCTATCTTTAAAAGTCCCATCTTTAAAGCTGTTTTATCCCTTACTGTGATGTGAACAAGCAAATCCAAATAGACCAGTGGTACTCAATTGGTGGGTCGGGACCCAAAAGTGGGTCACAGAACTGATATTAGTGGGATGCAAATGTGTGCATGGAAAAAAAAAACCTGTATCAAAGTCTATAAATTGATTTTAAACATATTTGTTTTGTACCATTTCATTGCTCTGCGTCACATGTGTTGTACCGTCTGAGGACAAAACTGTGCAATGAAGATCTGACAAAGTATGTGGACACATCAAGACATTTCATGACCTTTACATTTTAAAATGTTTAGGATCCACAGGAACCCGGTAGATGCTTTTATTTTGGTAGATAACGTGGATATGATTTGTGGATGTGGAAAGGATACATAAATGATTTTCATTCATGTCAAACCTGCATAAGTCAGTGACAAACTTGGGCCACCCCACATTTAACCCCTGACCCTAAAAAACCTGGATCTGCCCCTGCTGGAAGGTCTTTTCATATTCTCTCATTTACATGTATTTTGTGATGGTGAAAGTTTGCTTCCTCTTAACCAGTTGCTCGAGCTGTTAGATAAGAGCAGCTGGAGGATAAACAACAGTTAAAGCCAAGGTATTGCACCTGAGGTAGGATGATGTGTTGGATGTCTCTGGATAATCCTCCACGCTGTGCAGAGTCGACTTCATCCTCGCACTCTGTTCTGGATCCCTGGGTTTGACCCGCAGCTGCTTTATTCCTACGAAGAAAACAATATTAATATAAATAAATAGAAGAAGAAACATGAGATGTATAAACTCCACCAACCAGACCGCTCTCCATGTCACCTGATGAGAATGATCTTGACGTTGGACGGAGTGTTGTTGATAATGGTGGAGGCGTTCTGGTGACTCCGGCCGTACAAGATCTGCCCGTTGATCTGGAAAGAAAGATCAGGGCAAGTTTTGCTTGACACTTTGTTTTGTTTTGGTTTTCCTGTGTTCACTCTTTCCCCACCTTTTCATCGTTTTTTTTCTGCCGTGTTTCTTCTAATTCCCCTCCCCCTCTCTGCTGCTGCCGCCGGAGGCTTCTCGATTTTATTTTTTTCCCCTCATCATCTCTATTACATGGTTTGTTCGCTGTAAGAAATCCAGCACAGCACCAGCCATCTTTCAAATGGTAATTTGTCTGATAAATCTACTGTGCTGGTACTCAACGCTGTCTACTCATCCATGCCTCCTCCTACCCACAACCCACTGCTCTCTTCATGCTGCTCTCGATTTTAAATCTGATATTTTTTGTCTCTCTAGGATTGCATTCCTTCTCCACCACTAAAAAAAATCCCTCCAATCTGTTAATCTCCGCCTTACCTCCAGTAGCTCATCCCCAACCCATATCCTCCCATCTACACCAGCAGGTCCTCGAGGGTCTATATCTGCCACGTAGACACCCATGCGGGCCCTCGAATCCTCCTTGTTCCCCGTGAGGCTGATTCCCAGGCCCTGTGCCGCGGGGCTCTTCTCCAGCTCAATCATCTGGAGCTTCCCAGACAGGCTGCCATAACGCTGGAGCATCTTTTCTAGGAGAGGCAAGGGTTTAACAAACACGAGGGGCTGTTAGGAAGGAAGATGTGACGGGTATGTCAAAGAAAGAGTGAGGAGAAAAGCTACACGTAATGACTGACACTTCAGGCGGAGACGAGGCGTCACAGCCCAGAGGAGCTCGTGTGAGTGTGTGTGTTGCTGCAATTTGTCTGGAAGGGATGTCAGTCATGTCGACGGATGTCTATGTTTTTTTTTTGGTATACAGCACGTATAGAGAGTGACTGGATTCAGCTTGCATGTGAAAGCGAAAGTGTATGTGTGGGCTTGCATGTGTACATGTGCATGTGTGTACAGTATTGTGAGTGTGCATCATTAAAAAAAAGAAGAGAGAAAAATGTGTGTGTTTGGGTTCCTGAGTGCTCGCTAATGAATCCATGTGTGTGCACGCCTGTCAACCTGTCCGCGTGCTTTAACATATGTACATGTGTGTGTTTGCAGGACTTACATTTAATGTGTGAAAAGGAGAACGGTTGACACAGTCTCTACTGAAGGTATCATGTGGAGATTGATCATTGTTGTTGTGAGTTGTTTTTTTAAAATTGTTTTATCACACTCGTTTATCTGTTGAGTCTGGGTTCAGCAGTACGATATGTTAAAGGCTTTATGTGTGATTTTTTTTGATCCAGCAGATGTCGCCCTTGAGCACCAGCATGAAACCAAAACAACTCGCGCTGCATTGTTGTGTTAGCATGCTAATGCTAGCGATCTTTATTATGCTCGTATCTTCACACTGCATGTAAATTTACCTGAAATGAGCGTGATCTAGAAACACAGTTAAGCAGTGAGTACAGTATGTTATTCTTCTTTTCTCTAGTCCCTCAATTAAACAACTTTTATACGAGAGGGGAGGAGTCAGCCGCTGTCCCGACGATGTAAACAAACTGAAGATAGGACTCTGAAAACTCTGAAAACATCACAGGCAGTGGGACTCGGGTGTTACACCCATTGTAGACAGTCATGACTCACAGAGTTATTTTCAGAGGATATACTTGATTTCTATTATATTTAAGTGTGAAAAAAAATCACATATAGACGGCGGCTTTGTTCGGGCCAAATCAGCGGTAAGAGCAAGAAAAGAATCCGATTTTTCTTTTGATGTACTTGCAATTGAAGGGAATAAAGTTTGCCGGTGTGACATCATCATGATGCGGATTTGTAAGAAGGAAATAAGTCAAGATTATCACATCATTTAAAGACATGTATATAGGGAATGTAGTAGCATTGTTTAAAAATATTGACTTTGTAAATCACAATTCTTTAGATACAGGCAAATCTGTACTTTTCTCCAAAACAGAAACCCAGATTTTCCCAACCTTCCAGACTGAACTCTTATCCACCAACCCATGAAACCTGCACAATGTACAAAGGGTTCTAGTCCTGTAATATGTGTTCTTATCCCCCTCACTGCGCCCCTCCTCTTTAGAAAAATATAAAGATGAGATAGGAGGAGGACCTGGGCGAGGCAATTACTGAAAACATGTGGGAGGTGAATCTGCATCGAGTTCCACTCCTCTTCAATTTGCACTTTTTTTTTTGGTAATCAGAGATTTGCTGAACGGCTGCCATGACGCAGCGTCGAGCGAGATTTGTGTCTCAAGTTGGTTCAAATTTCATTTCTAATGGATTGCTGACTGCACTTTCATGTAGATATCTTCTTCTCCCTCGTGAACTAAAGCTTTCTGATGCGTTATTGGTCAACACAGCTCGGACTACAAACGTCCCGCTGACAAAAACATGCTGAAAATCCAAGCTCCCTGTGTACAGATTCTACATTTTGATGCAGAACCTGTCCATAGAGACGACTCTTTATACTGCTCGTTGGTTTTTGCAGCTCATACAGAGATATCAGCATCAATTTCAGACTGTTTCAGAGCCAGCTAAAAACTTTCTCACAGGAGTTTTACATTTCAGCAACATGTTTTTTTTTTTTTTTTTTATGCCGGGGGGGAAAAAAACTTGAATTCTAAAAGATGAACATTCATACGTCTGCACACGGGCTCTCCAAGAACATATTAAGCCAAGGTCGACTTAATATTCGAATGGCATGAAAATCATTTGCTCATATAGCTCTTGGTGACTTTCAAAAGTAGACTATTAAATGCTGTTGGTCATTGTGATAACTCACAGAGTAATTCCTGACTGTGTTTGACACAGCTGACATGTTTATCACAGTATTACAGCTCTGTCTTTTATAATGGATGTGTGTGGAAAGGTGGGCCCCTACACTAAATTTTCTAACACAGCTCCTTTCGCTAGGGGGGCTTCGAGGGATCCCTGTGTGTGTGTGTGTGTGTGTGTGTGTGTGTGTGTGTCTGACATCTTTATGGTGCAGACTCACTCCTGCCGGCGTCGTCCTTGTCCTCAGCCGCAGCTGTGATTGCCGTCGTGACCGTAACGGGGCTCCTTCGATGCTTCCTCTCCGACGCCGGCGAGGGTACCTTTGGGAGACGTTTTTTGCATTATTGAACAGGCAGAGTTGGGGATGCCTCAGGGGTCCTTCAGGCAGGAGTTGGACTACCCCTGAGGCTTTGCTCAGCGTGCTTGATGTAGCAGTGGGGAAACTGATGAACGGGATGAATTAATGAACACAGTTTTAATGTCGGCTAAAAATAACATGAAAGATGACCAGAATCATGCATTATTTTGTATCCGACTTATAAGTGCAGGGGGGGAAAAAATAACATCAAACGACTGTGCTGTCTATTTAGAGAGTTAGGCATCTCCACCAAAGAGAAAAACAAAAGGGCTTAAACAAACAAGGTAGCTGCGAGGGACTTTGAACTACAAGGGTTCTATCTACAAATATGCACGTTAATTAAGTTTTTGGAAGTTGGCCCTCAGTGCAAATGCTAATGCAAGGGTTCTTTTAAGATGCTGCAAACTCACAATATCACACACACACACGCACATTTGTACTGACCTTAAAGGGGGTGGGAGTGAAGGGGTTTGTAGGGGAGAGACTAAGGAACAGACCACTGAGCTTCTCTGATTCCTATAATCACGAGGCGGGGGGGGGGGGAGAAGGCACAGATAAGAGGACGACACACATCATCATCACCACCCAAACACAAGTCTTCCTCTTGAAATCTCTTTTTTTTTGGAATGCCATGTGGGTGTCAGTGATTCATCTCTCTCTATATATACAATAGCGTATACATAAGATTCTCTATACAATACAGGACACACAGCCAAACATCAGCTCGTGTGTGGGAACAGAAACGGACAAAAAAAAACGATTTGTACAGCTTGTCATCTGCTCCTCAAGCTGCGGTCACGACTTTAAAAAAAACACAACAAAAAGCAGACGACTGCTGTTTGACGTCATCGCACAGAATATATTATAATCATCATTTTCTTTACTTAACCTTCATAATCCTGTGGATGGAGTGGATTTATCACATCCTTAAACTGACCTTTCTAAACAAACTTTTAATGTGTGATTGTTTGTGGTCATTGGCTGCTGTCGAATGTGCTGTATGTAATGTTGCTATGTTAGTTAGTTTGTACTACACTGTCTATGTTATCTTGATCTTTCTATTTTCAACTAATGTACAGTGTCTTCGAGTGTCTTGAAAAGCATAAAATGCATTATTATTAGCAATGTTTATCGGCCACAAGAAGGCCACAATATTCACCATTAGCTAGTTGCTAATTAGCATGCTAATTAGTAGCATACTGGCTGCGAAACAAATCTGGAAATTGCGTCTCCACGGTCAGTTATTTCCTGAGCAATGCCGACGTGCCCTTGAGCCAGACACAAGACGCTGGCGATTTGAGTAATCAGAAGACTAGAAAAGCGCCATACAAGCTCAAGTGGTTGTGTCCATTTACTGCAGCGGGCGTCTCCCTACAACATCGGCGGGTTTTATCCCAGTTGATCTGAGAGGTGAACAATTCAAGTTCTATAACTTCCTGACTTATTATCCATAAGCCGTAGTGAGGAGGGTAATGAAGGTAAACTCTTAGACTATGGTCATGTAGAATATGAAACTAATAAGAGCTCAATAAAGACCAATAAGCAGCCAGTATGATAATTAGCATGCTAATAAGCAACTAGTGAACATTGTGTTGCCTGACTTGTATTATTAAAGCAGAAACCAGCAGAGTGAAGCTCAAAGTGTCCGGAGGATCAGTGTTACCTTGCTGCAGTTGGAGTTGGGCTGCGGTGCTGGAGTCAGTCTCTCGTGGTTGGTGAGCATAGGGGACTGTGGGCGAAACACAAGATGCAGAGTAGGCAGATGAACAATCTATACCACTGTGAAACAAAAAAAAATGCTTCAAATGTTGTTACATCAAATATGTTATGCTATATGCATTTGTGTCCAGAGGACGTTATATCGTATAGCTACAAACTCCCACACGCTACCTCGCAGAAAACTTATGATGGAGTCGTCCAACAGAACATAAAGTGCACCTTCTGTTTGCTTTTGTCGAAGACTGAATCAGTGTGTAAGAACCTTAGAGCCTCGGGAGAATCCCCGGACACAGTGTGTGATGTTTACACACCTGAACATACATTGCACTATGGAGCCGAGGTGAGTTCATAATGTGCTATGGGGGGCTGTTCTCTGAAGTACCTGAGATCTGTGCTGCCCAGACTGAACCAGGAAGACGAGAGAGTACCCTGCCCTGCGGATGGCCTCCACCGCATGCTCGTGGCTCGCGTCTCTAAGGTCCACACCGCTCACCTTGACCGAGTCAGAACACACAGATCAGATATTTAGAACATGTGTTCACTTTGTTCACTGTCATTGTGGGGCTAATAGTAGTAGCCTTTGTGCGCTAATGCCAGGAAGCAGATTCTTAACTTCAATAACTAACCCTGACGAGTTCAAGAGCCACAGAGATTACTACAAGTATCAGTGTTTTAAGAACGAGGGCTGATGATGAACACGTTAGAGCCAGTTGTAAAGACTCAGTGTTTATGAAGGGTCTTTTGTCAAGAAAAATCTGAATCTTTTAAAAGCTTCCTGTGCTTCAATGCCAGAAACACAAGGCTGCACAATTTCTTTTAAAAAAGTTAGAAATCATGTTCAATTTTATAAATCCAGTTTTGTGATATGTAGCTAGGGTTGGAAAGGGGTGGAAAATTTCTGGTAAATTTCCGGAATCTTTCCATGGGAAGTTAAGCTTGGTGATTTTTTGGAAATATTCCACATCAGAAACTTCCATGGGAATTTTTGGGAATTTATAGGAATTGACTGGAAATTGAGGGTCATTTAATGGAACTGCATCATATCCAAGCATAAATATAAACATTTTGTTTTGTCATAGGCAGACATCCATGACAAAATAGTACAATTAAAAAACATGACATCTGTGCATGTGATGGAGGAATGCACAGCGCATGTAGGGGGCGTGGCCTCAATAGCCCTGCGGTAAGCAGCGTGCTATGTGCATGTGATTGAGGAACAGCGTAGATATTCAAGTGTACCTGCATGAAATCTGGTTGTTTTAGTCAAGATTATGCTAAAATATATTATCCCCAATGATATTTAAGTTCCCTGTTAAGGGCCAACCTTCAATTTAGTTAAATTCCCGTTTATTCCCATTAATTCCTGTGAATTCCCATGGAAAGTTTCCAACTATGAAAACTCCCAGAATTTTGAAACCCTATATGTATCACATCATGAGTTGAGTATATTTCTACATCCAGAGATAAAAAAAAAAAGACAGATGCCAATAAGCAGCAGATACGCGGAATCAGATTTAGCTTTACTTACTTTTGAGTTTTTCTAACGCTCAAAAGCTCTCATCAAGAATGAAAAGGCATTACCACACACATGCACAAACACACACACACGCGCACACACACACACACACACACACACACACACACGCACACACACACACACACACACACACACACACACACACACACAAACACACTAATACCTCCAGTATCCTGTCTCCAGTCCGGAGGGTGCCATTATGTGCTGCCGGGCTGTCGGGGCTGATGCTCTTGATGAAGACTCCCCTCATCATCTCCCCACTGCTCAGTCTGCGGCCCATGCCTCTGCCTCCCATTATGCTGATACCCAGGGACTGACCTGGTGCTCGAGTCAGCCGCACACTGCAACACACAGCGCCCAAATGAGGCACATCCACACATACTCCAGAGGAAAAAAAGCCTCCTCACAGTGTGTGTGTACGGCGGTGATCAATGTATGTCTTATGTATACTCTCTACTCTGTTTGAAGCATTACTGCAGAAACGCACAAGAAGGAGAATTAATCCAGTGGCTGTGCCTTTTTTTTTTTTATTCCTTTCACTTTATCCTCTGCTTAGGGCTGCGGATAGAGTTTCAGAGATTAAGTCAAAACAATAGATTATTATACCTGCCGGGGAGAGACACACAAAAGCTGCTCTTTGCATGCAGCGCAGCTTATGTGATTTATCCGAGCAGGATGCAGTCGTAAACGCGATAAGTACAGCGCGTGGAAGTATTCGCCCGTCTTCCAGGCAAGAGAAATGTGAACGTGGTTGAGTCCTGCGTTGTGCTACTCTAACCCCTCCCGTGAACATAACCTCAGCACACGAGGATTTCGCTAAGCCTTTCGGGGGCGGGGGGGGGGGGGGGGCAGCAGGAGGATAAAGGCCATCATGGGTCGGGGTTTTGATAAAAGTGGGAGAAGATGGAAAAACTCTAATGACAAAAAAAAGCGAATGACTTAATACTTACATCACGGATTCACTAACCTTCTGGGTTGATCCCACGATACCGCCGCTTGAGAATAAAGCTCCTCTTCTCCCTCGCACTGACCGTCCACCTTTACCTCCAGCTTTGGTACTTTCACATCTCCACTAGGCGCGCCCTTCTTCTCCTCTGACCTCCCTTCAACTTGTTTTGTTTCCTGCCTTTTCATGTGAGGCAGAGATTTTGGAATCTGCCAACTGATAGCAAAAAGAAAGGAACATACAATAATTAGATGTGTGTGATGGTAAATGGGGGAAAGAAAAATCATGATTATGAACAACAGTTCTTATTTTTTTTTTAGGTATTTTTTGGGCATTTTTTGCCTTTTTTCGATAGGACAGCTGTAGAGAAACAGGAAATGCTGGGAGGAGAGAGAGAGAGGGGGCCGACATTCCGCAGAGGGCCGAGGTCGAGGTCGGATTTGAACCCACAGCCGCTATGATTGGGACTATAGCCTCTGTACATGGGGTGCAACATTTCTTTCAAATTTTACGACAAAACTAACTCCAAAACACACCAGAAGCCAGAAATGGTGGACGGTTGGGCTTAGGGCTAGCGACCCCAACTTGAAAAGAACATATATGCTACATTAACAGATAGACGGACTCAAACCCTGGCAGTTTCTCAGAAAGTGGAATTATTATACAACCGGCACCCTGGTCTTAATAATGTTCCCCAGATCGCTTCATTAAGGCTCCTTCATCTGCAGCTGTGTGACGTTTTTAATCAAACATCATCATATCCATGCTGCTGTCACAGTCAGCGCCCAAGAAATGGTCGTCGTATTCCTCTATACCAGGGGTCATCAACTACATTTGTACAAGGGCCAGCTTTATTTCTTGACAGACCCTGTGGGGGCCGGACTTTAAAATATGCTTGCACATAAGCCTGACTGCTGTCAGTGTCGAAGGGGAAATGTTATTTCTGCCATTAATGTGAGTATTTCAGCTTTGGGATTTTATTTCTATGTGTTTCGTTTAACCGCTCGAGATAAATTATATTCTGTAGGGACGGATGGGAAGCTTTTGGGGGGCCGGATGTGGCTAGCGGGGGCACAGGTTGATGATCACTGCTCTATACGGTACAGTCAGTGGCAGAAACAAAGCATCTCTCAAGATATCATCTTGAGTTTTGGAAAATGATTCCAGGCCATCCTTCTTCATTTTCCGACTAAAAAGGGTCTCACCTATCCAAAGAAACATCCCATGGATTTTTCTCTGGAGTAAGTAATGGTTACTTAAAGCGCCCACACTGTGAATAAAGTGGCCTTCCACTGGATCACACTTGAAGGAAATGCTGCGGATAACAAGAAACCTTGGTGTACTTTGTTATTTTTTTAAGTCCTGACCCACTGTGACACTCGGCCAGAAATGACTTTTATTGGCCGGGCCTTGAGAAGATCCACTTCTTCAGGTCCAAATGGCCCTGAAAATACGCATTTTCTGCCAGCGAGTTCACATTAAGGTTGTGTCTTTGTGTGCATGTCTGTGTGAGTGAGGGGGTGTTAACACAAATACACACACATATATATATATAGAGAGAGCGTATCTGTATATATACACTGTATATATGTGTGTGTGTATGTGTGAAAGTGTGGAAGAAAAAGGTAGAGAAGGAGAGAATTTTTCATGAATATATTTAACGGTGGAGAGCTGTAATAAGCCCGTGGAGGTGAGTGATAGTGGTGCTATCTGCACAGCAGGAGCCTATAGCCAGTTAAGTTACAGAAGAGGCCAGAACAAATGGTTCCACCAGGCCCTGAAAGAGAGCGGCCAAGAGAGGGGGGGGGGGGTTGGGCCGTGGTTAGCGAGGAGGGTGGGGGGGGCAAAGAGAAAAAAAAAAGACCAGAGCGAGATGACCGAGGGAGAGAGAGAGACATGAGAGACAGATGTAAGACACAAAGAGTCAAGAGAGCGGTCCAGCAGAGGAGGAGACAATGTACTGAAAGATAAGAGAAGAAGAAAAGGCTGCGGAGAGAGAAATGGGAGTGAGGGGAGGAAGGAGAAAGGCAGAGAGAGGGCAGGAAGATGGAGCGAAAGCGGCGTCAGACAGAAGCGAAACAATTCATTTTCGCTGACAGTCAGCACTGAGATCCATAAGCGGACGGCTAAATATAACTCAGAGACATTCAACATTCAGAGACGTGCGTGTGCTTTTTTTTTTTTTTTTCACCACCGAGAAGAATGGAGAAGGGGAAACGATGGACTGGAAGAGACTCGCGGCCGAGCTGGTTGCAGACGCTCTGAAAAACACTTTGTTTCCTCACGGACACGCTTAATTAAAGTGGCAAGATAATAACTCTGATCATTAGCGTGACTTAATCTGCCGGGTAATTGAATTATGTGATGTGTTGCAGTCATAAAACGCTCTCTGCTGTAAAAAGATCTCAAGCCTGAGGTGAACGCTTTGAAACGACTGCCATCAGGTAGAACATTTCAAAGGTGTGAAATCTCTGCTGCAAACAACATGTAATAAACCGGAGCCTTGATGTCTAATAAACCCTGAGACGGGTTTATCTCGCACTCTGGGGGCCTGAGTAAGGATTAGCCGACCATAAATAATATCTATATAACATCTTGATTTTTTACATTACCTTGAGTCAGGGGCCGGCGTGATGGTGTGGACCACAGCTGAGCCTTTGGACGCAGCGCTGAAGGACCCCGAGGCTCGGACGGCGGCCGGATTTGGGGCCGCGGCTCTGGCTTTGAACGAGGCGGAAGGTTGGAGGGCGGATGAAGACGGAGTGAAAGCCGCGGCTCTGACTCGACCGAGGGATCTGGTCGAGGCCGAGGCCGAGGCAGGTTCTGGAGATGGGGCAGCCGGAGTAGGGGAGGGTGGGGTGCTGTCTACTGAGATGGACGCCAGAGGGGGTAAACACAGGCGGCTGCGGTGCTCGTCCACCTGGTGGGCTGGGACATATGTTACGCTGAGGGTAGGGGGGGTGTGGGAGAAGAAAAAAAGTGAGGGCGGGGTGGAAAGAATTAAAATACTGACATGACTTCCATTTTTTAGGTCAAAGTTGCACAAAAAAACGTACAAATATGATGACAAGGAAACAGACAAATGAATGGTTTGATGGATTATTTCTTCTGCCAGTGAGGGACAAACTAATAGTGTTATGTTTTCTCATGTCCCGGAAAGTAAGCCTTTATTACTTTGCTTATTGACCACTAATTAGGGCTGGGTATATTGATACCATTATTGAGACTCTGTAACGACCCGAAACTTTATTGATACCACTTTTCTATAATTTGGGGGAAAGATGAGGAGACGAAAAGCTTTTAACAGAACTGAAATTGTCTTTATTGATTTAGAACTGTAATTTAATTTTAAGGAGATCTATAATGCTGATCCATATTTAAATACTTACATGTAATGTTTAGAGCCCGACTAATTCATCAGCCAGCCGATAATATCGGCCGATATCAGCTTATTGATATGACTATCTGTATCGGCTAAATCTTAAATATGCACAGAACGTCTTCACACGTTTGCCGTCCTTCAGTTTGATTTTGAATAACTTTATTCGACAATGGATGTATGTTTGTGCATCACTGATTTGACTTAAAAGTTTTAACTTTTTTTACACGAGATGTAGCGTTACGTTACCACGTTATCCACAAGACTTGATAGCGGTTTTGATAAGCTAAAAGAGTATTGATTTTTGTGTTTTGAAAAGTTAGTAACTTAATAGAACCAGGTTTTGCAATCCATCCCTACCTCAAGAGAAGAAGAGAGAGGATTTTATACCACTCGTTACACCGTTTTGTACAGTAAATATAACAAGGCCCGACCGATATGGAATTTTCGGGAGAGAAATAAATCTGATACCGATGTATTGGTCAGATATCAATAGTCATGGATAAGCTAATATCGGCTGGCTGATTAATCGGTCGGGCTCTAAACTGTAGAGCAGTTGTATACGGAGGTATATGGAGTATACCCACTTCTAAATCTCCTCTGAGTCACACCAATGACTGATTGACAATATTCAGCAATATGCCGCAATTTTTTCACCTATGGATGAAGACGGGATACCCTCACTTCCCTGTCTCTAATTGGCTAGTTACTAGTCCACATTAACTAAATATGCAGGCGCAGTCTTACATGCCGATGTTTATAACAGACGCTGTTTATCCTCTGCTGGACGGGACACTTAAAAACAAACATTTAGGGGTAAAACTAAGAGTTTACCTTCTTATTTAGGCACCACTACGCCAGCAGATGGTTAGCCTAGCTTAGCCAAAAGACTGGGCAGGGGAAAACAGCCAACCTGGCTCCATCAAGTAATATAATCTGTGTTTGAGTACTTCTAAAGCTCATTTATCAACACTGTATCTTAATCAACACCTTCTGGAGCCGTATGGTTAACAGAAAATGGTCTTCCATATTCTTAAATTACTCCTCACAAGAAACTAATTGAGGAGGTTTCCCAAAGCGTCAAAGCTTAAAGTCTTGTTTTAAAAATGAAAATAGACAGATTTAGGTTCGAAAATAGAAAATAGACAGATTTTAGTGGTCAAACTTTATTTTAATGGTGGCAAAGTGTGTTTCAGATTTTTAGCAGTCAGTTGTTAACACCATTAAAGAGGTCATATTCTGCCCTTTTTGGGGTTCGTATATTTAATCTATGTACCTACTAAAGTATGTTCACAACATCTAAAGTTCGAAAAAAGTGTCTGTTTTCATGTACTGCCGCTCCATGCACCGGCTCGCTTCTGACTCTCTCTCTAAGGCTCTGAAGTGCCCACATTCAGAGTCCCCACGTGTGCCAAGTCTGATCTGATTGGTCGGCCTGTCGGCTCTGCCGTAATTGGTCAGACGCTCAGCACGGTTCTTGGAAATGTCACGCCCCTTTTACCATATTGGGAATGCAGCCACTTTGGCTCCAAGGGGAGTGCTACAGAAGTTAATGGGCATACAACATGAGCTGCTGGGCTTGCCACAATGAGCCAATGGGCTTAGATCAGTGATATCACACTGACAAGACGTCACATTTTTTTCGAGGGGGGCTAGAACCGAGCGTTACATGCAGCTAACGCTGCAGCTAACAGGAGGACGTAGGACAAGCTGCGTTTACGCGGACTTTGAATTTTTGCACATAGATGTGCCTAAACATGCACAGGACACATGGAAAACACACTAAAGAGCATATAAAACCAGAAAAAGCATAATATGACCCCTTTAAGATTTTTTACTAAGCACTGTTTAATAATGCTACATGACATGAAACAAACGGACTGAGGCTGCCGTCTTACATGTCAAATGTTTGATAAGCTCTGATATTAGAGATGTACCCCACTTCTTTAACAACGCTTGTTTATGTAGAAAAAGATGGCGGAAAAAAATGTTAATTTTAACGTCACTATGAGAAACATTTTTTTGGATTTATGACAGCGAGGTTTCTGAAAAAGAAAAACATTTATGATAATGTGTGTTTTGCATAAGCCAGGATCTATGTAAGCCATGGCGTAAACGATGTCATTTAGCCGAAGTGTCAAGGACATCATTAAGCCTCCCCCATCCTCCTGCCTCCATTCTTGTGTGACGCCAGCAGAAGACATGGTTCTCGAAAAATCAGCCGAAAGGAAGGAGCCCGATGTCTCTGTTCCGTTTTTTTTGCGGTGGCAGACTGAATATGGAGGTCCTCTGCGCTAAGCTGTTGTGACTGAGCTGTGCGGACGGCCTGTCTTGTCTCAACAGAGGCGGTTTGATAGTGACAAGCCCTCATCCTTCTATGTCTGTCTTATTCTGAGGCTGCCAAAGCAACTCATCTGCCTCCACTCTGCTCCTCTGCTAGTTTGTCTGCAGCGCTATCAGGAGGAGGCAGCAGCGTGTGCGGCTGAGTGTTTTTTTTTCTGTGTGTGCTTATGATAGAGGAAGATACAGCATGCATGCGTGTGTTCGTCTGTGTGTGTGTGCATCTACGAGAGACTCTTTAAAAAGCTCTTTTATTCAGAAGCACACTGTTCAAGGTGAGATGAGTGATGAATTATTCAGAGATATTTCCCTGTGCTGTTAAAAAAAAGAGGTGTTTTTGGAGGTTAGACCATTGAAAGTCGGTGTGTGTGTGTAAGTGTAGAAAGCCAGAGAGAAACATAGAGGTGGAGAGAGAGCGCGAGTGGGTGTTTTGCAGGGGCGACAGGGGTGGTTGGAGGTGGGGCACGTCTCCAATCAGCCAAACAAGCATTGTCAACGTGGAGCCATAACTGCTGATGTTAGAGCAAGTAATAATTTACCCCGATGTTCCCTCGGGGGCGATCTTTAAAATTTCATCATCTAATCTAATTTAACGCGACTGCAGCGCCTCAGTCAACTCTGACTGCGGAGTCGAAGAAGAAAAAACAAGGTTGTGATGGAGATCCAAAGTGAGATGGTAAACACGAGGAGATGCAGTGAAAGTCATGTCGAGCGACGGCGGACGAGACGTTTATTTTGTTGTTTACAATGAACATGCTGTATACTCACTCATTCCAGTCACACGGACTGTGGAGATCTGCACGGGTAGATCTAGAAAATGTGAGCAGTCAATTCCATTACTTTTTTTTTTTTTTTTATGTCGGTGGTTGATTGTTCTCTGAAATTCCCGAAGGAGCTTTTTTTTTTTTTTTTCCCATTCTTTCTCACATGAAAAATTCAGCCTCTCTCGGTTTTCAAGCAAAGACGTGTTTGAACTGTGGCATGAGAGAAAGTGTATGAGAATGAAATCTGACTAAGTGCCTTGATATTTGACTAGAATCTGTTTAAGATGTGCCTCCCACAAGTACTTTTTGAATTCTGTTGGCCTAATGCACGACCCTCGGTTTACTGCAGGGCCTCTGTGTCAGAGGTTAAGCCTTTCAGCCAAATTTTTGAAGTTTGATGGAATCTAAAAACATCCCTTAATCACACAGTGTCAGCAACATGACCAACCGCAGATTTCATTTTCGAGGTAGTCAGACGTGTCTCACCGTGTCAAACCCTCAAATATTGAATTACAATTTCTTTTAATCTGTTTCCTTAAAATCAGCTGTGCCGTCCCTGTGCACCTTTTGTATTGTTGTTAATGTTTATTACTGTTGTTTGGATTTCTTAAGCCATGTGTCCACTTAACATTTATTTCTGAGCACCAGCGTCTTTTTTCAATTGTTTCTATGAGTGAAGTTGAACACTTTCAACTTTTCAGAAAGGCGCTGTTGGCGCTCTTTTCAAAATGTTAAATATTCCCCGTAGTTTTGCCGCCTACAGATAGAATAGAATTACTTTATTGATCCCAAACTGGGAAATTGTGGCGTTACAGCAGCAGGTTATCCAAACACACAATATTAGCAAAAAACACAATGTTAGCAAATTTAAACACAATATAAATTGAGCTGTGGCTCAGTTGGTAGAGTCGTCGCCTCTTGGGCAAGACACTTAACCCTGCATTGCTCCTGCTGCTTCGGTGGCGGTGTATGAATGGATTACTGTTGTACTTAATCTCTGATGTACGTCGCTTTGGATAAAAGCGTCTGCTAAGTGAATTGTAACATTGTAACAAATACAAAGTAAATGAGCACTAAAAATATCAAAACTAAGAATGGGAATATATACAACCAGGATTTAACTAAGCATAGTCTCAAGGTCGTGTCTTGTACCCACATCCTCTTTGCTCTGCCTCTGATTGGGAAAATAAACGATTAAAAAGTGGATGAGTATCATCATGGCAAACTAAATCTGCTCTTCAACCTCATCTGAAAGCAGTTTCATTTCCTCTAATGGCTTTCTGATAGTTTCATAACATTCAGTTGAGATTTGACTTGAGGTGGGATGATGTCGTTTTCCCGGTATTTTTGATCACACTTATTGGCTTTATTTATAAGACCTCTATCATTTGTGCTGGTAGTCTTATTAAACCCAATATAGCGCCTCCCAACTTTAAAGGAAGGATGTGCGACATTTAACACATAAATACGGCAGAAATCCATATCCTCAGTAAGAGTCATGACTGTCTACAATGAGTGAGAAGCTCGAGCCATGTTTACATGGACGGGACGGCCTTGTGTATGAAGCTGTTTCAGCCAAGGACTAGAGAAAAGAATTGGATTCATTTTACACTCACATGAAGTCATAATATCTGCTGTGAAAAAGACCTTCACTGCAGTTTTTTTTGCTGTATATATTTTCTGTAAAAATCAAAATAATATCATTCTAGCGTCGAGTCCGTAAAAGCTGCTCCAGCCCTCGATGATGCCATGAGGTGTGTCAGAGTCATTTGTGTGTCTCTACTTTGCAACAGTTAAGAAACGTGAAGGCTTCGAGCAGCACTTGAGCCACTGTGAAGAGGATGACGCACGGAGTAATGCACACAAGGCCACGCAGAGGGTTTTTTTTTTTTAAACTGATGAGGATTATTCTGATGGAGGAATTAAAAAGAGCTGCTTGGCATATAAGAGTTGTGCAGTTCACAATGTGACGCCACAATATGGATCACCTGTTCTTTTATCAGCCCAGAACAAAAACCCTCATATACATATTGTGAAGCTGTTGGACAGACGCCGGCTCCTCACCTCATCTCTGGCCCTATGACAGAGAGTCTGCGGAGCATGGCCCTGGCCCTGGCGTTGGTCAGGTTGGAGGTAGGTTCTCCATTGATGGCCAAGATGGCATCCCCAACCCCCAGCCTGCCATCCTGGCTAACAGAGCCCCCCTGGACCACACTGCGCACCAGCATGCCTGAGCCGTCCTTGATAGCACTCACCGACATCCCTGCCAACACGTACACACACACACACACACACACACACACACACAAGCACAGGTGAGTGGAGGGGCTGGCTAAGGCTGCTTTGACTGCATGCCAAACAGACAAGTCGCCCCAAACAAACACCTGACAGCGGCATAATCAGCATAATCAAGACAGACACTAGGCAGATTAGCACACAAACATGGCTACACATGCTTGACATTTACACAGCATCCTCCTTCACAGTCACACCGGCATAAGGTGCACAAACACAAACACATACACACACACACACACATACACACACACACACACACGGAGGGCAGAGGGCACAGGTGAGAGGAGGGGAAACACATGCCAGTCTCATGGACACTTGACTTTGGCATTATCAAGTCAGACACTAGGCGGATTACACACACACACTTCATTAATGCAAACAGGCAGAAGCAGGTAAATCAGGCATCAAACACAGGTACGCACACACCTCATGCACACACACACACACACACACACACACGCTAACGCACACACACACACACAACCTGCAGTCCATAGCTCTCTGCACTATACTACCATGTGAACACATCCACAACACTATGGTTGTACATAATTTGAATTGGTCAAAGAAATGACTTTGAAATGGGGGTTTTTGATTAAATAAATAGTTTATTTTGTTTTTTTGGAGTTACATTCAAATTACAATACAATCATAGTGCATGGAATACATTCACACTGGACACAGATACCGACGCTGACAAAACAAACAGAAGACAAACATTTTAAAGACACGAGAGGAAGCTTGAAGTAGGTAATGATGTCAGTCTCTTGTGTTTAAGTCTATAACACAGTATCAATATATTTATTCTCTACTACTTACATTAGTGCAAAAACTTTAAAGGTCACATATTGTGCAAAATTGACTTTCATACGTCTCCCTAGTCCGTCTACAAACCCCCCAATTATGAGAAAAGTCCATCTTCCCCGTCTTTTGCATGCTCCACTTTTCAGAAAATGTGTGCTCAAACAGGCGGTTTGGAGATTTTCCCTTCATGACATCACAAAGGGCAGTAGCCCCTCCCCCCCCCCCCCCCCCCCCCCCCCCAGGTGGGTGACACTCCCACAGCTAGGTGTTTGTTCTGCCCTCTGAGTCTGCCTTCTCACCGTAAACAACAGGACATGGAGCAAGAAAGCCCAAGCCCTTCCAGAGAGGGGGCGTGGTCAGACACAGCTCATTTACATATTTAAAGGTACAGACACAGAAACAGCCTGTTCTGAGCAGGGCTGAAATAGAGGGGTTTATAGACATG
Organism: Labrus mixtus; assembly: GCF_963584025.1. Classification (NCBI taxonomy): domain Eukaryota; kingdom Metazoa; phylum Chordata; class Actinopteri; order Labriformes; family Labridae; genus Labrus; species Labrus mixtus. The sequence goes on along the minus strand of NC_083613.1, from coordinate 31,053,841 downwards.
ATCAAATACAGGATCAGAGTTGATTTAGAACAAGAAACTTCACACACATGTTTTAGGGAACTCTGAGACTTGTTTAAACTTTTTTGAAAAGGAGAATAATAATATGTGACCTTTAACTATTTATACTAAAATTCCACACAAAAATGTAAAATAGAATTGTGTTGCCCTTAATAAAACCTCTTTAGGATATTATAATCTAACATTTAGTGGGACAGGTTTACAATATTCTTCATATAAGTAAAAACCTCAAGATTAAAATAATCTTTTTTTTTTTTTTTTTATACAAGCAAGGCAAAACATTTTTTTTTGTCTATTTATTCTGTCAAACCTTTTTCTTAAACAATCTGTTCTGTCAGTTGTTGTTGTACAAATGTACAAATCTCTGCACATACAGAACATGTTCCCATGTCTCATCTCCAAAATTGAGCATTAAGTCATAGTAGCACAGACATGGCACCTCATTATTAGAAGATCTTTATATAATGCAAATAAATATTGTACCACAATTAGTGGTGCAATGGATCACATGACTGTTCTGATCACTCCTCACAGTTTGGACCGCATGTGATCGCACATCGATGGAAAATGTTTTGTCAGTATGTGAAATAAAGGTACAGCCTCTAAATCCCTGTGCAGAGTGAAAAGAAGGCAGTGTTTATGTAGTGCAGCCATGTAGGAGCCAATTTAGTCTTTAAAATAAAAAGTGTTTGTGCAGGATTTTTGCAGACTTTCATACAGAAAAAGTGTTTATAAAGTGTATGGATACTTTCTGTCACACGATGCTTTGACTTTTCTCCTCCCGCTCTCCCCGTGTCTGCATTTATCATGCATGCATCAGCTGGTGGTCATTGGATAACAATCAGAAACTTAGCGTTAGTAACATTACCCCGCAGTCTGCTTCACTCTGTAGCTGAACACTTAAGCCAAATAAACTCAGAGCGCCATGTTGGGCTGAAGACTGAAGCTTTTAGTCCCAGAATGCACGCTCCCTGTTTGTTGTTTAGTCTGACTCTCACAAGAACACAAGCTGCAGGAGCAGCCAGTGTGAAGACAGAAAATGAACTGTGTGTATATGTTGCATGTTCAAAATGGTCAAAGCTACAGAAAAAAAAGACCACAACCACACAATAAGTGGTCTTCCTGGACTCCTCCTTCCTTTTACATTCTGTCTTTTGTTTGATTGGGATGCGAGGATTTCTGAGCTTGTAATGCAAGACAAATTTCAGTGCAAACGGACATTAAAGTGTTATCTTAATCTCATCTTATTAAGATAAATGATGCAGCTTTTTACATGTCAGTCTTTTTTACTCTGAGTTTTAAATAATACTTAAGAAATATCTTCTTTTGTTTTGGCAAAATCGGAAAAAAAATATCTGATCCGTGACAAAAAAAATCCATAATCCGATCCAAACTGTGAGATCTGTGATCCATTGCACCCCTCACCACGAGAAGATTGCTCAATAAAAAAAAAGTCCCAGGCCCTGACAGACAAAAGACCATAACTCAGCCCGAGCTCAAGCTTTTGCTTAGAATTCTTATACACTGAAATCAACCAAAAACACAGAACATCTTTCAACCCTCCACATGACCATGCTACACCAAAATAACAAAAAAATACCTATTTCATATTTAAAACAGATACATACTAAAGATTTCAAAGACACAAGGACTGCAGGTAAGGACCTTGGTTTTCTTTTTCCGCAAAACATTTACATAATTTCAAACTTTCTCACACTCACACAACAAGTGCGGTGTCTTATTAGAGTTCGTTTTCAGAATACAAATGACTTGGGTCCTCTGTGTTTTGCAAAGTGCCCTGAGATGAAAGAGCAAGAACGCTTAAGATCCTGTTGTTTCCTGTCAGACATGTAGGAATAGAAAAACTTGCTCTTGGAGCAGTAAAAAGGATGTACTCTCAGCAGCAGTGGAGTAAAAACTAGTGTATAAACTCTGCATTAGATTGAATAAAGACATCTTAAGATTCTTCAGAATATTATTTTACAGGACTTTGACCAACAGACTAGCCACTCGGACAAACACACACACACAAACATAGGCACAAACACACACAAACATAGGCACAAACACACACAAGCACACACAAACTAGTCCTCTCCTCTCGCTGATAAAACAAGCTCATCACATCACCATTCCTCTTCGGGGCAGTCTTCATCACCACCGCCTATCAGAGTCATTAGCGCCATGCCAGCGACGTACACACACCAAGAAACCATCACCACGAGAAAGACGGAGAACATACCAAGGCTACGGTTGCCCCGGACAACAGTGATTGTCCTCTCAAAGCTGGTGCGGGGGGGCAGAGGTGGCGCCTGCTGCCTATCATTGTCTCCCATGACGCCAAAGCGACGATGCAGCTCGCTTTCCTGAAACATAAATGTCGGAGGGAGTCAGTGAGAAAGAGAATGTTACAACGACAGAAAAACTAGAGTTAAGTGTGCAGTCATGCTAGCAGCAGGTAGGATGCAGCATTGAGATACATGCTACCATTAGAATGCTAATTTTAGCATGCTAATATAACTACAATAGCAATGGGAACAAAGTAACATAATCATATTTAATACAATTAATACCGTGTTCAAAATCTTAGTGAACCATGTTAGCATGCTAACATCTGCTGATTAGAAGACATTAGCATGCTAATATCCACTAAGTAGCAGATGTTAGCATGCTGAAATTCGATAACTAGCTGAAAGCAGGGTACAATAATCAAAGCCCAAATGTCAATAAGGACATTAGAATATTTGCTTACAGGGACCTTGGATATATGTAGAAAAAAAAACAAGAAAATTCTCAATGTAGTTGTTGAAACAAATCTCTCTCAACGTCCACATGTTTAAATGTAGATCAGCTTTCTGAATGTATACAATTATATCCATTACACATGGGACTCTTCAGCTGGGCTTCGGCTTTCCACCAAGCCGTCTGGTTTAGTTCAGAACATGTTGGTACAGATTGCTACGATAAACTATTGCTTTTCTTTTTGTTTGCCATTTTTTGTGCATTTGCTTGTTTTCTTCTCCTATCTTTTGTTTGTATAATCTTGAGTTTTTGAAAACTCTAAAACAGATATTTTGATACACACAGCTGTACTGCTTGCAAAGGTAGCAGAATTATGTAGCAAAATGTTATAAAAACCCACAATATAAATGTTATTCATTTCCATACAAAAAAAGAGAAGAACTAAAGTGTAGGTTAAACTTATTAATAATGTTTCTATTAATACAGGAATGCAAAGCTGGTCAAATGTTGTGTGTAAGCTGTAAGCAGGGTTATGGCTCCGGTTAATGGCTACTGCCATATTGTTCTACTACCAAGATGTAAACAAGCACAATGGACAGATAGCATTTGGTAGCGCAGAGGTTTGGAAGTATTATTATTGTCATGAAAATGGAGATAAAGTCGTATATGTGTCAGATTAAACCAGCATGTCAACCAGAACAATCCATTACCAGCACTTTAACGTGCAAAGAGGATTGAAGGCAGGTGGTTGTGCTGCTAATGTTAGCCACACTTGCCAAACCTATTTAACCCTGTTTACCCAAAGCCGCTGTGATACCACTCGATGTGTAAAGACAACAAAGCATATCAGAACAAGAAGTACAAAAGGTATGTTTCTCTTCAACTTCAATGTATGAGTGTTTTCTTAACTTTGGACTGGGTGACTAGTCTGTATTTAATCAATAGGGGAATTCGTTGTCAGGAACATCCACCAAAATCACTCAAACCAACCACTGTCTCTCCTGGGCTTAGGCCTTTGGAGCAATTACGTGATGTCAAACGTCCAGGACGCTAGTCTTCTTTGGTCCCGCGGGCACTTCCAAAAGTAAAAGGTCTCTTCTTTGAACCTTCACAGGAAGTACAAGCAGCACTGAAGTTCTTAAGCTACCTCTGCATCAAGCCCGGCTTTGATGAAACACTGACACCGCTGTGCTCTGAGTCTCTTTGTTTTCTGTGTATGGGAGACATCGGGACAGTACTGCGTGTCCTTGTGCTAGACCAGGTGCCAATGTCGTGCAAAGCTGTAAGAGCTTTTCATTAAGAGGCTGTTGTTGGTAATTAAGCAAACGCGAGAACAAAAGGCCGCCTCAATAGGATTGAGTTGAGACCACAATGGATGAACAAGTCTTTGACACTGAGCACTTTCTCTCTACCTGACCCGGTGATACTGATACAGCCGCTTGTTTAAGCTCCTCACTCTGTGAGCATGGACAGAGGGGGGAAAAATACACTGCCACAGACACACTCCTCCAAAAGAGAGGCTAAAATGGCAACCAGCAGAATGTCAGGTCTGCATGATAATGAGTAATGCTTTCTGGGTGATGGACTGCAAGATTCACACCACTGCAGTGTAACTGTTACTGTCAGTGCAAAGACATTTCCTGCTGAGTCTAAAGCATCAAACAAATGCTCTTTTACAGCTTCCTCGTTGGATGACTGTGCATGGATTGGACGGTTTACCAATGAATGAACAAAATTGCACATTTTAAGATATATGTTCTGCACACAGACATTTACAGAAAGACATACTTCCAGCATTTTTTCAAACAATCACATTTGCAATTTACAATTTAAACAATCCTGCAGTATAACACATAACCGTACTATATGTAAATCAAATTGTAGTTCTACCAAAAAGTGTCAGAAAGTATGAACAAAAGTTTGATAATTGTTCAGTTTGTGCTGTCTGACATACCGTTGTAGTGTGACGTGGGTGTACGGCGCCGATGCCCTCAAAGTTGCAGGTGAAGCTGTTGGTGTTTGCCTCTGCTGCCTCAGCTAGCAGGCTGACCTGAGTGTGGCTGTCCGTGTCATCGCAGGAAGCCCGGGTGCTTCTCTCAGAGATGGGCGTCAAGCCACCGCACAGCTCCAGCTACAGGGGGGAGAAAAAAAAAAATAATCCAAAATTGAAATTTGGACGATTACAAAAAAAAAAGAAAACCTGTGAGTAAATTCACAAGGAGGCAAAAAACAGACTAAAGAAGGTGACTGTAAATTAGACACCCTCTTCTCCTTCCCCCACTTCTCTCTCTCTCTCTCCATCTGTGGTGTGGTCGAGCATTGTGTTCATCTCTAGGCCGCATTAAAAATTCAGACAGCCTGTAACTGGATTCTCTGTACCTTGTTACTAAGCCACAGTCCACAACAAAAGGGAAAGAAATACTGTACTGCCTACATACATATAAGTATGAGTGCTGTATATCTGTAAATACAGATCTTATTGACATCATTTTGAGATAATTCTGAAAAACACTTTCTGGGTATCTACAGTTTGCTGTAAAAGAAGAAGATATCCTTCATTCATCCCATGAGGGGAAATTACTTTTACACTCTGTTATTGCGACAGGCTACACACAAATACGCTTGAATACTCGCACATGCACAAACAGGATCCTGTGGACATGCACTAATGGAGCGATGTCAGAGTGAGGGAGCTGCACATGACAGAGCACCTGCGCTGTTAGGGGTTCAGCGCCTTGCTTAAGGGCACCTCAGCAGTTCTCGGGAGGTGAGCTGGCACCTCTCCAGCTACCAATCCAAGTCCAGGCTTGAACCAGTGACCCTTCGGTTCCCGACACAAGTCCCTATAGACTGAGCTACTGTAGCCTCTGATAATGAAGCATTTCAGAATAAAAGCCCTCATAAAGTATGGGGTTTGGAAATATGATGATATATATGGTATAACAATAGAGATATGTCCATTGTTAGTGACTTAACAATAACATGTATAGCATTATAATCATTGCATTGATTCTTCTGGTTGTATTACACCATTGTGAGCAATGTTGACATTCAATGAGCTGGAAGTCCTTGAAGCAGTCCTGGATTTTTCTTGTGCTCAAGTAGCCAAAAAAACCAAAACAACTACTTTATTTTTACATTTTCACATTTATTTCATCATGATTTTAGAATATATCGATCTCTGGATTCTGGATGTAGATTTGCCCACCTCTGCTTGCTAGAAGGAATACATTTACAGCCCTAGGAAATTTTACAATCTCAACATCTCTTTACATACTGGCAGTGGTTTGGCAACTCCAATGCGGACAGGGCCGTATCCGGTGGATTTCAGGACGTGCACGGCATAATCCAGACTGGAGCCTTCCAGGTCGGTCTCATTAACAAACATGAGCCGGTCACCGGGAAGGAGGCGACCGTCTCGATCTGCTACGCCGCCGGACACCAGGGAGCGGATTACCAGGACTGTTCTCGCGGCATCCTCGGGATCCTGAGATTGGAAATAATAATGAGAGCATCGGTTTATTGGATATATTTGGGGAATGTTTGACGAGTTAAGATATATTTTCAATGGAATCAATTCAATCAAAGGAATGAGCAGGGCTGGGGCTTCACACAAATGTGTTTTTAAAGCTCCTGTGAGGAACTTTTCAGTTTGTGTCGATTTTGGCGTCCCCTGTGGACAAATCGGAATCCTATTATCCCTACACTGATCATGTCCTACACCTGTGTTAGTGGAGTTTTGTGTCAAGAATTCTTAACCTGCTTTGTTTAAACAGTCAGTCCTCGTGAATCTTCTTAAGAAAATGTAACCAAAGGCTGTTTCAGCAGCTTAGTGAAAATTGCGTCACCTACCCTGTGGCTGCATATACAGACATTACAAATCACGTTATAGACAGAACAAATCTAGGCTCTGATGGTTTTATGTGCAATTTTGAGCTCATAAAAAGGCATCAGAATTATTTTCAGTATGCATCATAACCAGCTAAAAACTTCTCACAGGAGCTTTAACCCTACATGGCTTTTTACCAAGTCTATCATTATAAACTGCCAGTCTCAAATTCAATGTGTGGTGGTTAATATGCCTCTAAGTTGTCTTAGTGTTCACCCTATCTAACCCAGCAGTGATAATCTTTCAAAAAAACAACCTTATTACTGTCTGTTCTATTTAAAGAAAGGCTCAGGGGCACGGCTCTCACCTGGTAGTCCAGGATACTGAAGCCCAGTCCCGACTCGCCTTTCTCCAGCTCGACCACCTGGGCGTCTCTCTCCCACATGGCCAGTGGAGGTGACATCGGGGGCACACCACGCTTGGTGATGTCCTCAGCCGTAGGACAGGGAATGACACAACCCTGGTCCAACTGGGAGGAGGAGAGAGGAGAGAGAGAGGGGAAACAGGGAAGGGGAGGGAACACCAAGAGAAGAGCACGTCAGAGGAATGCTTCAGTTCAAATGTAGAAGTAACAAATCAAATAAAAGGGTCAGTATTGTTTAAGAGAACAGATTAGTGCTTAATCCCCCCCCCCTCCCCCCTCTTTGGCACTTCAGTCAGTGTGCCTTCACCTTGTCATTGAACTCAGCCAGCAGCTCCTTCAGCGTGAGACCGACCTCTTCGTCATCTTCCTCATCGCTGTCAGGAATAACAGGGGCTACGATTCGAGAGCACACCAGGCAGACATTCACAGGCAGCTCCTTCAGGATGTTGACCACCTCCTTATGAGTTTCTCCAATCAAAGGGATCCCATTAATCTGCCATGAAGATACAGCATATAAAGCACACATATGCAAACATTAGTAATTACATGTTTCTATTTATTTCCAGTGATTGCTGAGATTTAACACAGAGATGCAGGTTAACAGTTTTCACTTGAAACTATCAGTGTTTCTGTTAAAGGCAGCTAAATGTGTGCAGCATTTGAGATCATAAAGTAAAGTGATGACCCAAATCGTATCACAAAACATCATATCGCAGCATATTGTATTGCATCATATAGAGCCTGACTGATAAATCCGCCAGCCGATAAATCTTGGCCGATATTAGCTTATTTAGTGCCTATTGGTATCGGTTAATTTTATTGCAGATATGCGCCAATATTATTCGATTTTTCCACCAGTTCAGTTGAGAGACCATCTTGTCTTCATTATGAATCTTTTCCATAAGTGTTTGATAACGGCAGTTCCGGGATCAGCCATCTGTTACTGCAGGGGGCTCTGGAGGCTCATCGGCAGCAGCCGCCATGTTGGAAATCCTGTCTCAGCCTAACTTTCAGTCAACCTAACGACAGGCTGAGAGCTGGAGCTGAGGCGGGTTTTAAGCCTCTTGGCGAACTGTTACATCGCTCCCACCTGTCAGTCATGTCAGCTACACGCCTACTGTAACTATGGATAACACGTATCGTTCATAAAATCAATGCAGATGTGTTTGCCCATGATGACAACGACTAATCAGACATATTTGGGTTTTTTTTGTACCAGGCTGTAAACATGTTAATCTCTGCTGGAAAAACTGCTTTTTTGGCCTGTGGTGTGTATGTGACTTCCAGTGTTCCAGCAGCCAGCCTCTAGTGGACACTCGACGTACTGCAGGATTTTTCTTCAACTTCCCAATTGGCTTCTTTTTTCAAAACCGGAGGCTGCCGCTTGGGATCAACACAATAATTGAGTATATCCATCTCTAAAGATCTGAGAAAATAGATCGAAGAAAGATATCGGCCGATATATCGGTATCAGATTTCTCTCCCCAATATCGATATGACCATATATCAGTCGTGCCCTAGTGTCATATGTATCGCATTGTATTGTACTGCATCGTATCATATTGTGCAATACCATATTGTACTGCATCATACTGTGTTGTGTTGCACAGTACTGCATCTTATCATACCATACAGTATCATATTGTAACTTTCCATTCAGTATGGTATTGTACAAAATCATATAGAATGGTATCATAGCATATCATATGGTACCGCATCACATCCAGCCATAGCATGTAATCTTTGTTGGATAATATGGACCATTTAAGTCTCTGTGAAACCTGGTTTCTATGACCGTCTGTGTGTAGGAGAGACAGACCTAAAAGTCGATATTTTTGTGGCGTTTCAGTTGTGGGTATCATGCAGCAATTAGCCGCCGGAGTACATCAAACCACAAGGAGAACAATTAAATCTGAAAGTGGCGAATAAACCGAGCGAGGCTCATTTAAATACAGCGAGGAACAATAGCTTCTCTTCTGCCATCTGAAAGAGATCAGAGGGTTGAGCTGCGTTACAGATGCTGGGCTCACAGATATGCAGTACACGCAAGGCGGTATCCAGTGTCTTCTATAGAGAGAGAGCAAAAAGAGCGTACGTCGAAAAAGTTAATCAGACTGCTAATCATGATGAGTGATACGTGTGGGTGCATGAACTCGCCCCGGTGGAGGGGGAGGAGGGCGAGAGCTCACTCTACAGTATGAGAACAAATGCACAGAGGCAACACATCCTCACACCCACCATCTCATGACTGTTTGTGTTGCCTTGAGGGGAAACTCGCACACTGTACTGCGATTGAGTTTGTGTCTGCAGAAAAAAACTCTTTAACTATCTCAAATCGTTCAAAGTTTAAGTCTCAAACTGATGACTTAATTATTGTCTAACAGATAACTTCCATTGCAGGGTTACAGCCGTGCACATTTAACACTTTTAAAGAACAACCACTGCAAGTTGTTGGAATGAAAGTGCAACTGGAACTGCAGATAATCTAGTTTTTACATCTCCTAGATAATTAGTCCTGCACAGATCATGGTTGGGTATCAGCAGGTCACCTCAAGTATCTGGTCTCCAGCTAAGATCTTGCCGCTTTGACCGACGGGCCCCTCGGGTAAAACGGAGCACAGGTAGTGGTGACCTGCTCGGGCATCCAGACTGATGCCGAGGCCACTTGTCTCGGAGTAACGCTCCAGATGACACACCTTCAAAAAAATGTAAAAAAAAGGATGTGAAGGAAACATAGGAATAGGATAAAAGTCATACAGGGTAAGAAGGATTTGGAGTCAGATCAATAATCATTTCATGTGTCAAATATTCCTTAAAGACGGACGTACGATGACTTCATATCGTGGCCCGACTGCATGCTGCCACCTATACCTCAGATTTTCCTCCTCAGCTGGGGTCAATTTCACACCTGTAAAATTAGCACACACAGAGACCTCCTGACGTCACAAAGACACGTATGCACACAGGGATAAATCACACATCCACATCCTTTTCCTTAAATCATCCAGTGAAATGAGACCAACACCTCTGCATTATAAAGATACAAGACATCATAATCCTCCCTGTTGCAGAGCAGGATGTCATCCACATCCACTCAGAGAGGGGCACATACACACACACACACACACACACACACACAAGGTAACAGCACACATGCATGCATACATTTGCGACCCACCATCTTGCGATGTCTTGGCAAACTAATGTTTTCCTGTTCATCTATTAAAGCCTCGCAGCAATCAGGGCTTATTTGGCTGTGCTCTCTAATCAAGCCTGAAAAAATCCTCGTCTAAATAAAGCCAGATATGCAGGCGGGGCGAGAGAGAGAGAGAGAGACAAATCATCTGGAATGAGCTGAATGAGTTGGATAAACACATGACTGCACAGCACTATAAATAGACTCTCATCAAAGAGCACGCTTCACTGCCACACTGCCGTTTCCCTGAGCCCAATCAGCATATCAGACTTAAGTCCCATGAGCCAGTTCCAGACTTGCGGTGCAGCACGGAAAAAAAGGAGCGAGCGTACCGTTCCTGGAGTCGTGTCGGGGTCGCCTGTTGGCATATGCCGCTCGCCGGGAGATTTCACGCAGCGAGCAGATTCCTGGAAGACGAAGGAAATGTGTTTGAGCAAAACATGGAAAGATCCAAACGCTCACACGCGTGCACTCGGGTTAAGGAGTATCATGATTAGAAATCCCAAGCTGACGTTTTTGGAAATGAGAACATGCACAACATGGTTAAGTTCATCTTCAGGCAAAATGAAATCAACAAAATGTTTTAATTGTAATTTGATGTATTTAAGACAGACAGTGCAGGTAGCATCTGTGGTTAATTAGTTGCAGGATGAATTCCCCTGTGAAAACGGTTAAATCATCTTTTAACTCATTTACTTCAAAAACAATCCCCTCATGATCGCAGTGAGACAATCATTTCCCCCGCTCTCTCTTTTTGCACAAAGCACCTGTCTCCTGAATCTTGTTGAGGCCCATTCTGTAGGGATTGCCCTCGTGGAAGCTGTGCGAGTGTCGCAGAGGCTGCAGCGGGGGAACGGGCGGCAGGATGTGACTCAGACGGACAGCCTTCCTCAGCAACTTCAGCCTGACCAGGGGGGCGGTCCTCCTCAGCATCTCCATGGCACGCTGCTCACTGCAGCCCTGCAGGCTCGTCCCGTCCACCTGAAAAGAAAAAAAAGGGACAAGTGATGGTGAAGCAGGGGGAAAAGAGCCAGGATGACAAAAAAACAACAACAAAACAAACAAGGAGGATGGAAACAGAAGCAAACTTTTTATTGATAGATTGGAAGAAATTGAGGTACTGAAAGTACAGGTAAATACAATAAAAAAATCAATAGTAATCAAAATAGGAATAGAATAAAACAGAACGCACGGGTCAAGAAAGGCTGCTTCTAAAACAAAGTAAAAGTAATACTAAAGTTGTTCCCTTTCATCAGCTGAAACAGACCCTAATTGGTGAGTATGAAACGACTCCAAGCTGCACACTGTGCAGATTTTTAGTTGCAAAAAAAAATCGTTACGGCTCAGCAGAGAATATATTTGAAAAAAAAAACAACACAAGGTATTTGTCAACAGAGAGCACAGTAAAAAACCTTTCTCTGTTATTTAGTGGAACTCACAGCCAGAATGATGTCTCCGATGCGGATGCGTCCATCTTGATCCACCGTGCTGCCTTTCACTATGCTCTTCACTGTCACACCGGCGCTGTAGACTGAAGAGGAGATCAATCAGAGACAAGGGTTAGCATTAATTGGGAAAGTGTTGCTGTAGTCACAGAAATCATGAATAATGCCTCACATAAGGAAGGTGTTATTAACAGTTTTGTTATTTCCCAAGTGACTCCCATAAACTTAGCCTGGGATGATGATAATTGGCTCGTTTTTCACAAAGTTACAACTTGGTGGGTGTTGTGTTACCTGAGTTTAGGTCACCTATGTAGCTGGAAATGGTAAATCCCAGGCCTCGATTGTTCTTAGTGAACTGCACAGTGAACTCGTAGTCGTCAATCAAGTCGTTGAGCTGGAAGAGAAGCATGGAGAGAAACGTTTAATGCACACCTTTTGGATTTATATCATTATTAAACATGTGATATTTCTGATTTTATTGTGCCTTTGTACTGTCAACACACACACACACACACACACACACATGCACACACGCGGACAAACCTTGTCGTCTAAGCTGTCCTGGCCAAGGGCGGGAGAGGAAAGGTGGTTGTCCTTGGTTACATCCCTGGCGATGAGCAGTTTCACCTTGCTACCAGCGTTTCGCAGTACCTGAGCCAGGTGGTCATTTGTGAACAAATCAAAGCGTGAACGAGTGTGTGACATGAATACAAAATGACATAAAACACTAAATCTGATAAAGACAGCTGCCCTGGAAAGAGAGAGAATAAGCTACGTTTTGAAATGTGTCACTGAATGCACAGGAGACACTTTCAAATCGATACAAACATTAAAATCACAAATCTGATTTTTTTTGTGTATTCTAGTCGGAGCATATTCTTTTTTCTTTATAGTGGCTTTTTTACAGTCTATGAGGCTGATGCTGTTGGCAAGCACACACACACACACACACACACACACACACACACACACACACACACACAGGTGCTCTACTGAGCAGAAGTTACAACAAGTGTTTTTTCACAAAATGGCCACAAGGGGCAATCATGAGCTCATTCAACACAAAGGTGCAACATTTTTGTTTTTCGGCGCGGTTCAAAAACGACTGTGTGTGTGTGTGTGTGTGTGTGTGTGTGTGTTTGTGTTTGTGTTTATGGGGGGAGGGGGGGGGGTATAACTCTTCTGTTCAGATTTGATCAAGGCTAAAGGTTATTCATACATTTGCATAATGAAGGGCATGACTGAGTTGATTGACAGGTGGGTGCGTTGTATCTTTAAGGCCCACCTCAGCTCAAATGTTTTGCCTGTTACTCAGTTGATCCTAAGTTGGAATAGCACTTCCAGTATGGCACATTTGAGCTTTGAAAATTCCTCTTCAGTGACGTCACTGAGACTATGAACATCTTTTATTAATCACATGTATCTTATCTGACAAAAGAGAAGACTCTAACCAGTCACACTAACAAATCACCTCTGCTTCTCTGAACTGTTCTGTGGAAGTAACTGAGCTTTCAAAGGATTAAAGCAGTAACTTTTACACTGTGAACACTAATGATGCATTACCATTATGGACGTGGAAACCATCTGGACTTATCTTTCACTTTTGACAATTTTGACAAATAAATACCTCACCTGTGCGACCTGCTCGCTGTTCATGCCCGCCAGATCTGTATCTCCAATACGCAAGATCTGATCCCCGCTCCGCAGACGCTTATCCTGAAGAACATGGAAAACAATCAGTGCGTATAATTTCTACCCTACTCTAAATTTAAGGGACAGACATACTGTATCTGTGGAATCAAACTTTTTAATCTAACTCTTCTTTTACCAGCTTTTCACAGTTTAGGTGTGTGGGTGGTGGATTTACCCGTCCAGCAGCTCCACCAGGAAGGATCGTCTTGACCATGACTCCTGTGCTGCGCCCTCCAATGATGCCGAAACCGAGGCCTTTCCCGTCGTTGATCAGCTCGATCATTTCCACATGACGCTTCTGACACGGCAAGGAAGTGCAATAAAAGAAAATGGGTCGTTACAGAAACTGATTTAACAGAGAACACACGCTGTGTTACACACGCTGTGTTACACACGCTGTGTTACACATGCTGTGTTACATATGTTTAATCTACATCCACAGCTCCACAGTCACTCTGTACCTCATGAGCGATAGCAGACAGGTTTCTCCCCATGGACATGGTGCGGGAGATCCTGGGCGGCGTGCAGTACTAAAAAAAAGAAACGCCATGTGTAAAACAAAGGCAAACCTGAAGTGACACTGAGTTAGCCGAGCAGCCTGTTACGATCAAATGAAACCCTGAGACGATATAACATCCAACTGTGCTTCAGTTTTACAATGAAATGTTCTACTCTCAAATGTAAAAACGTGACATTTAGAACAGCAATGGCTTATATTTTACAGCCATGGTCCATGCAAGGAGGAGAATAAATTACTCCTTGTTACGACAATCTCCTAAAACGATCCTTTATTTTATGACGCATGTTTTACACACCTGCGATTCAGTTTGAATGCTGTTCTCCTGGTAGAAGTCCGAGAAGGCCAGATCCTGCGAGTCCAGAGAGGAGATGCTGCTGTCCTTGTGGTGGGACCTGGCAGTGCTGGGCCTCCGGTTCTCCATGGCCCACGTGTAGGAGTCACTGTGGCTCAGGGTTTTCAGGCTCAGCGCCGGGCCCTGGTAGGGGCCGCAGTTCATGGAAACCGATTTGGAAACCGCCTTCGCCTTGATGGCCTGACAGAGCAGTAAGGGGATGGGAGAGATGGAGATGGGGGGGAGAAGGAGTGTAAAAAAAAAAATTGAGGGGATGTAAGTAAAAGAGATTGATTGGTTGGGATGGAGAAAACAGACGAGGGAGAGGAGAGTCGAAAGGATGCCAGGAGGGGGGCGAGATAAAGAGATGGGGAAATGGGTTGATAGAGAGGTGGAGACATTAATTGAAGAAGAGAGATATGGAGACAAAGAGGAATAGGATGAGGGTGAGAGAGTGATGGAGGGAAATGGAAAGGATAAAGAAATTGAAAAAAAAAGAGAGGGGCATGTGAGACAATGAGGAAAGATGTGAGAGCGGGGAGAGAGAGAGAGAGAGAGTAAATGTGTGTTAGCCGAGAGAAAAGAAAGTACAGAAAGATAGCTTTAAAACGGAGCAGGGAGGGAGAAGATAGCAGAGCAGGAACACGAGGATCTGAGATAAACGCTTTCTGCTCAATACCCCCCCTAAAACCCACAAAAACTGATCCCTTTTGTCTTATAAGGTTCCCCCCCCCCCCCCCCTGGTTGGAAGGTATGGAAAGCGAAAGTCTCAGAAGACGCTTAGTTCTGATCTGTATGCTTTTCAATTCGTACAACTTTGACACCTGTTAAAATAGCAGTAGTGGAATAAAAAGACAAGAGCACTATCAAAATACTAATGAGCAAAATTCACACTCCTTTGATTTGCAGACTTATATGTAATGCACAAAAGGAAAGAAAAAAAACTTTGTGGATTTTTTATTACAACTTCAACTCATAAAAACTTTTTTGCCAGAGTCTTGCGCTGGTAAAAAAAAATAATAATCCAGGAGCGGTTCCTATAATCCAGTGCCGTGTATTCCTGGAATGCAGAGGCGTTGAATGACTCGAGGCTCACACATTCAGCTAATGTAATAATGCAGATCTGTGGCGCTTTTGGGGTTTAGCCCATTACAGCACGGCAACAACAGACTTACAAAGCCATTGGTTACCGCTAACAAACAGGTTAAATACCCTGATGGTCACCATATTTGTCTCGCCACCATGCGCACAGATAATGTACATGTGTTACAGGATTGTCATGGAGCACGTAAGTCACTGTTTGGGCGCCGTTCATAAGCCGCCGCAGGTTGCCAAATCCGGGCGACCATATTGCCTACACAAATTATGGGCAAAGTTACAGATGACTTCTGCAAAACTCCCCCAGACGTGATGCGTTGCCACCCCCTCTCCCTCTCTCTAACTCGATCTCTCTCTCTCTCTTTCTCAGGGCTTTAGTGATAAGCTTAGGTAAGCTGATTACTCATCCAGTTTGGTTCCCGCGTTCAGTATTTTGGGAGCGATTCCGGCTCCTTTTGCCACCATTCAATGTACACCCCGAAATCGCCCACGCGCTCACACTCAGGCTGTACCTTCGCCGGGGGCTTCTGCTGAGCTTGCTGTAAGCTGAGGATGTGATGGAACAGGGGGCTCTGCAGGACGGTCTTCAGCAGGGAGAGCTTCTCCTGCGCGGGGGCCTCGCCTCTCTCCTTCAGTTTGGCCTGCAGCCTCTCCACAGCCTCCAAGGCACGCTGAGCATCTGCAGGGAGAGAGCGTATATATCATCTGTGACATTCAGAATCAGCATTTCTCCCGTTTTTGCCTTCTACATGGTGTAGCTAACTACTGGGGGGGGGGGGGGGGCAGACCATGACACAAAACCTCAGACCTTTCAAAGTAGCGTTTAAAAAACATCAAAAAACTCAACTGGGACCGGCGGAGGAAATCAAGGACGTTTTCTGAAGTCTTGCAAAGTGCATTTTTTGCAACAAAAAAAACCCCACAACATCTATCATTTGAATCCAATATGGCAGCCTCTGTCAGAACTGATCCACAGTGTGATAAGTATAAAAAAAACAATCTGTGTTTTGGAGGTTTAAGCGAATAGGATTTGAATTCAAATATCCCTGAACTATGGCTTCTGGAGTGAGTTTTTTCAGTTTCATATTTTTTTTATTTTTTTTATTTTTTTAATGTTTTCATATTCCTGTCTTTTTTCATTTCTGGGCAAAGCTACTGACTTCCCTGCTGCAAAACCTTGAGTTCACCCGTGGTCAAACCCCGGAGCAAAATGTTCCTTTTTGCAGGCCAGGCAGAGACTTAATCAGGGAAATATGAAGATAGTGCTAAATGAGGATGTGATGTCCAATGTGCAGCACTTAAAAGCAAAGGCCACATCTCAGAGGTTGCGTCAGGACACACTGCCCTTGTTTATTTAGTGGAGCAGCCGCTAATGAGCGCAAGCCACAGTCGCAGTAATTGTATGTGGCAGAGGGTCACGACCTTGTAAACTCTTCACCACAAAGTTTTTGCCCATCGACCAGACTGCGAGTGCTCTGCCACCTGCACATGTCGCTCCCCCCACCCCCACCTCCTGTCTGGCCGCAGCTGCCGTTGCCGGACACATTAATTGTTAAGCCTCTGATGATGGTGGTGACAGAGAGTCTAAGTGAGGTAAGGGAGAGTCTAACTGAGGTTACTGGAACATATCAGGCTTTAAACAAGTCGACACGTCGGCCGCTCGCTGAACACACTTACCCATGATCTCCATCATAGTCTGACGGCTCGTTCAGCTCAAGTGTTCTCGTATTGGGACTTCTTTTTTTGTTTGTTGTTTCAGTTAAATGTCATTCTTCTCCGTTCGGCACCTGCAACAAGAAAAACAAACAAACAACAACAAAAAAAACAAAAACAGGAGATTTCTGATTTAATGTGACCTTTTACAGCGTTTAGTCACTTTTCTCTGACAGTGTATCTGCAGAAATTGACACCATATCTGTTGACTAAACATAACCAGGGTGAAGTTTCACATGTGATATTTAACACGTCCACAACCTCTACATCCTCTCTCTTCCGAGGCCTTGGCCGTGGGTTGTATGCAAGCACCTTGCTTGTGGACTTAAGCTCTTTAGGGCAGGATTTAAATCTTCTCCAAAAGGCTTTATCAGCCACTGATGATGATTAGCAGCGACACATGGCCTCCAGACCATTTCTGACTACTAGAGGGGGAAGCCTGTAAAGCATCAAAGCATGATGCCAATGACATGATTTGATTTGCAAAACGATGGGGCTGGAAACGACAACGGCTCATCTGAAATCTAATAAGAAGCCTTTGATAGGTCTAGCACTCCTTATATGCCCTTCACGGCAGCCTAATGAAATCTATATGTTATACCTGCTGATGTTAAAGCGATAGTGACTGCTGCAGAAAAAAAAAACATCATTACAGATAAATGATTTACAGTAATTACAGAGCCCCATTAGCAACTAATTTGATATGTAATGTGGAAGGCAGATTGTTAATTATTTTAAAAATGACCGGGGCGCATTAGAGCTATTACTGTGACGAACAGACGGACATCATGGACAGCTCAGAAGCGCTCGCAGTAAAGCCTCATCTCACCTCCATTGCAGCGCCGGTGGGCTATCAACAGGTTCCCCCCCACCCCCCTTCAGCTCCAAGCACAGCACCATCCACCGCCTCCAACAGTCCGCAGGGGAAGTTTACGTGCGCCGAATACCGAGAATGACAGCCTCCTGACGGGACAAGTCATGGCAGCTTATCGAAAGGTCGGCAACATATCAAGAAGCAAGCAGTGCGCTTTATTTTTCCCAGCATTGTGTCCGCGGCTTGAGAGCGCTCCGTGCAAGTGCGCATGTCACCCTGTGATCTTCAGAGACAGAGGGTTCATCCCCCTTATGGGAAAAGGAACTCGCCTCAGATAATCCTGTAACACACACACATGTCAAGAGAAAGGCTGTCAATAACTCTTTTATTATGAATATCAGAGTGGCAGCAAAATAAAGTCAAAAAGTCAACAAGGCCAACAATCTCTGGCTAGAATACGTCAGGAGAGAAAAACATGTAAAAAAAAATCACACCATAATGCGTTTTATTCTACTTATGAAACAGTGACATTTAGGCTTATGTTAAGAAGTTTTAGTTAATTTCCCCCCTTTTATTTTTGAAGCTATTTTGACAAGGTTAACGTGTTTGGTGACGTCATTTCCAACAATAGTTATCTTTATTGACCGTATTTGTCACTTATTGCATGATCCATATTTTGGATAGATGTAGAGGGTTCAAAGCACGACTGGCTTAACTGTTAAAATGAAAGAAAATTATATATTTTTTTCTACGAAAAGAGTGGAATGGAAAATATTAATCTCGAATTTATGAATTTTTTATGGGAAGTATTACATCCACTAATGTAAATGAAATCAAAAACATACCTAAAATACAGAAATTCTGAATAGAAATGGATCACTACATTCAACCATTACATGGAATGAAATACAGAAAAGCAGAGACAACATTGGACTGTTGTAAAAATTTAAATATATTACTTTAATTTGTTTTTTGATACCCCTATGTAAAGTTATAGTTGACCTCCTTCTTATTTATTTTTTTTGTTTGTATGCGCTCATCTCTTGTGGTATTTCGCTTTAAATACGTGATGTCCCTTTATCTAAAAAAATTAAATAATGAAAAGTCGCGGGTATCCTTTTTGGCTCCCCCCCCCCCCCCCCTCAGAATCCTAGCGGCGAATGAGTTCTCGCGATAGAAAGTCAGCTTTACCACTTTTCCAGTTATCCTCGTTTATCTCAAAAACTATTATCTCTGGGTCAACTTGACTGGTTGAATGTGAGCAGGTAAAATGTATTTAAGGTTTTCTTTAGATTACGTTAGTGTTATCTCGTGTATTAAAAAAAATGCACCAACCAAGTAGCTTAAAATAAAATGATCTGCTGGCGAAGTATCGTCCTGCCTTCACAGTAGTTATTTTGTCATTTCTTCTCGGTTCTCTTTGGGGTTTCTGTGAGCGACTCCTAGTGGCCATTCAGGGCATTGTGCGTACACGGGGAGGCGACAACACGATATTGTTTTTAATCACTTGGTAAACAAAAATACACAAACTATTTGTTTTGCCTTATATTCTTGTGTTGCCTAGCTATGTATTATATTAGGTTTACAATTATTATATTATTATATTAGGTCACAATTAATCCCCACCAAAATACATTAAAGTGATCTTCATTAGCCTACAAATAAACAAAAATAAATACAAATTCATGGCTATAATTAAGTGAAAATATTTCTAAAATCTTTCTGAGGGCCATTTACTGTAAAACACATTTTATTTCGCCATTTTTCTTTCTTGTCACTAAATTTAGCTGAGAATGGCACATAACAGTACAACTTGTCACCTAGAGGTGCCGTATAGCAGTTGTTTGCCAGTTCATGACTTGCACCTCTCAGTCAGGAGCCTCTCTTGTGTAAATCATATCCAGTGAGGGGTCTAATGGGGTTTATGTAAATGACTTGCTGTTGAAACTTTGGGCGCCCCTGTGTGCTTTCTCACGGCAGGTGGAGCCCTCGGTCCAGAGATTTGGGAGCCAGATCCAGTTCCGTGTTTTCCACCAGACACCCCCACACACTTCATCTCTCCCTCTTTCCCCTCTCTGCATCCCCCAGGCTGGAATCATCACCCCCCTCTCCTCCTCCTCCTCCTCCTCCTCCTCCTCCCCAGCACCTCCTTCCACCCTCGGCTCCCCGCCCGCCTTGCAACGCGACGCTCCTCTCGCCGGGCTGCGCTCGATCAACCGAGCATCCACCGCGCCTCCAAATTGGTTTGTCATTTCTGACCCTTCTCTCTCTCTCTCTCTCTTTCTCTCTCTCTCTCTCTCTCTCTCCCACCCTCGCTCGCACCGTGTTGACCACGCTCCTCTGCTCCGCTGCGCCCTGCGTCTGTGGACTTCAGCAGAAGTCAGTAAGAACATAGAGGCAGCCGACAAAGATAAAGAGAGAGAGGAAGGAGAGGGAGGGAGTGAAGGATACAGACTGACGGATAGAGAGAGAGAGGGAGAGAGAGCGATACGCCTCTGTCCTCCTCCAGCACTTCACTGGACTTAGTGCATTTGGAAGGACATGTTACATCCTCCCGTGTGAGCGCTCATCGGGATACTAAGCACGCAGCTATTGGTTTATTACACCTCCATCCCCAATTTTTTTTACCCACGTCTTTTTTTTTTTTTTTGTTGCGGCTCCAGGAAGAAACCACAGACACGGAGTCGAGGCGCCAACCCAGTGAATTTATTCATCGACAGGAATTTTCTAAAACAAAGATCTACGCCGTTTGGGACTGTATAAAAGAGCGCAGAAAGGGTTATTCCTGACTCCTCTGTGCGCTGGATGTGTATATATATGCGCCTACATCGCTGCGACTGCTGATACGGTAAGGATCCGCTCTTTTTTCTTTTTTTTTCTCCCCCTGCACACATGATGTTGATGTTTTTCTTTTTTTTTTTTTGGTTGCACCTTACGGTTATGTGTCAACCTGTGTCTGCCTCTGACACTGCCCCTGAAAGCCATATAACAGCGCTGACTTTGGTTCTCACGGATGCCCATGGGAATGTGGCCTGCCATTATTTCACTTAAGGGGGGGGGGGGACGCGGAAACTGGCCCTAATGGACGAGCGGGATAAAATGTAACACAAGGTTTGGTATTTGCACACATGATGGTCCAGTGACTTGTGGCTTGTATGGGCGTCGCTCGGATGTGAAATGTCGCCCAGGCATAAAAAAATAAATGAGAAATACTTACCTATTACCTCCCGGGCAAATAATCAATAAGATCACATTATCCCGTGACCAAAGGTGTACACATAATTATTATTCTGGAGCCGCCGTATCCATCCTCACTGCAGGGCGCAATGCTTTTTTGCCTGGATTGGATGACAGCTACACGGAGTGCTCACCTCCTCAGGTTTTTTTCTCTTTTTTTGGGGTCCTATTTTACGTCGCTGTCATTGGAGCATATAGGAATGCAGTTAGCCTATTTTGGGGCTGTGCGGGGTTGTCAGCCGCAGTCTGAAAAATCCTGAGTAAAATCCAGCCACTCTGAAAGAAAAGGAGTATCTGGCAGGCCAGTGCACCCCCCCAGGATACGTCAATCATGCGGCTCCAGGAGTGAAAGCTATAGGCTCTTATTTACTGAAGAGGTGTCCAGATGACCTTGATGTGCAGATGAAAACGAAACTGAAGGTTGCACAATTCTTTCATCTTGACCTAAACTGGAAAAAAAAGGTCCCTGTTTTAGCTCTGCGCTATACCATTAGATATACAGTGTGCTCTGTGCAATAAGCCTCAGTGGCCTCATCCTTTGTGCTCCATTTATATACTGAACTGTATGTTTAGTCAAAAGTGGTCAGACTCTGTAATAAATGCCCGGTGTCTGCTCATCAAAGAGCCCCTCAATAATCATTAGCTGTGTGTCTGAAGGCTGTGAACTCGAATACTCTCAGCGTCCAAGAGGCTGTAGCAGCGGTAGGTATTGTGTGCAAACCCAGTGTAGCTCTCATTGTACAGTGTGTGGTATTAAAGGGTGGATGTGGGCTCTGCAGGTTGGAGTGGTTGACAAGATGTTGACTCATCTGTCAGTGCTGCACTTAAGAAGAATGTCTCAGAGGAATCCACGGAGCAGGTGGGGAAAAAAAATGGTCAATGTAGGCAGCTATCTGTAAGTTTGTGTGTTGGAGAATTTTTCATTTTTTATTTTTGTACATTGACTTGCTTGGCTGCCATTTCAGCAGCATCTGTTAAAGCACAGGCCGGTCTCCAAGGAGATTATTATGTTTGTGGATGAGATGAATATCACTAAATCATCTGTCATCAGTGCATCTGTCCGTCTCCCAAGTCTTCCTCGAGTTTCCTGCTTGTATATCAAATTGATTAGTTGTTTTAAATGTTTGAGAAAGACATAGCTTAACAAAAAAAAAAAAAAGTATTGCATTTTGCCGTCCAAAAGCTGTAGTTGTTTATCTGTTTTTTAACAGAGGAGAAAATGTTGCCAAAAAAAAGTATTTGTGCCTCTGTGTCCAAACTTGCAGCTGCAACAGTGGGTGTTTTTTTTTTTGCTTTTCCCTTTTCTGACAGGCTCTCTGGAGAGCCACAGACTGTTTGTCAGACATCACACCATGAACGCATGGCGTTTTCAAAGATCATCCCGGGTCACATAAAGTTATGACACCCACACAGCGGTGACATCATCGCAGCACCTAAAGCTGTGTAATGTGCAACGGCAGCAATCAGGCGTTCTGCTGACTGTAGGTCTCTCTGTCCGACTTGAATTAGGTCACTGATTCATTTCACTTGTTTATGATGCACAGGGAAGACGTAGCTCCTTGTTGCGTCGGGGGGCGGGGGGGGGGGGGGGGGGAAACAGAGCTCACGTTGTGAGGGGCCGTGCTAATTCGGATTGTTCTGCTTGATTGACCCACGGTTGACTTTCTGGCTCAGAGCTGTACACGTAACAAAATATTTGCCTAAGATTCTGATGGCTCCAGAAACTTAATCCCACCCTGTAATGGAAGCAGCATGCGGGTTAAATAAGAGATCATATGTTCGACATCTTGTGTGCTCATTGAATTCTTGAGATAATGAAAATAAACCGTTGCAGACAACATGATCCAGTGCAGGCGCACGATAACGATCACATACACAGGCTGGAATATTAAGACAAGCAGGCATGTAATCAGTTGTGTAAGGAGTGTAACTGCTTCTTATTTAAGTCTCTATTTCCATTAGAGAGTCTAACTTCAACACTCATGCAATTAATTCTGTTTAGTGGACGCATAGAACCTAAAGCCTGATTGCCCCCCCAGAACCATTTTCAACAAGCGTTTCCCAAAGAATTAGCACTTTCATGGATCCTCTCTGTTAAGTTAATTTATGCAAAGCAAGGTGAAGGTTTGTGTCCGAGAGCCTTGTAGATAAACAGAAGCTGCTGTTTATTGTGCTCACAGAAACAACCAACCCACTTCCTGCACAAATAAATTGTCACTCTCGTGGCTTACGCTGTGAGGGGGGGGGGGGGGGGGAACCCAAAACAAATCATAAATGCTGCAATAATAATGTGAAGTTTCAGCAAAAGCAGAGAGCTGTTGAATTTCCACCGCACTGTTTCGCTGTAATGCGATGATTCGCATTCCTAGCCTCAGCCCCACTTTGCGTTCTCAGTTTAACCTAATTCAAAAGCCTCCTTCCTCTCCAGCGCTAGACGAACATCTCTCTCCAGTATTGAAATAATGAGGCCAGATCCCCCCCCCCCTTTCTTCCTCATCCACCTCAAGCACTCGGTCATGTGTTAACACATCCATCCTCTTCCCCTCCCTGAAAGGAATAACCCCGACTCTCTGCCTCTTTCCACCACTGACTGGAGCTATCAGCTCAGTTCACCCTCTCTTAATGTGTGAAATTCACCTCCCATATCATTCATCCCTATTAGAAGTCGAGGCCAAGTGAGAGGACTAGGCAGTTACTGCGCTACCTGATTAGATGTATGCTCGGGAAAAAGGGAAAAGCGGGCTGCAGACGACTGGCTGTCAGATTTCAGGGCATTCACTGACTCATTGCTCCTACAGCCTCGACTAGAATAACCCTCCTGAGATAGATGTCTTACTCAAACCTAAATATGGAGCTGTAGGACGCCGTGCTGCTCCAACCATCACAGCCTATTATATGTCTGTATTTTGGAGCCGATTTGAGGGGAAATGGACACCATTGACTTGTTATACTGTCTGCTAACTGAGTCGTTTGTGTGCATCACTGCATGAGTGGCATGATATAATCCTGCTCAGTGGTTATTCTTGTAACGCTTTGGAGTAAGTTATAATCGCACTATTAGATAAAGAACATATGTGGTACTGTCGATGCTGTATAGCTGTGGCTGCAGTTAGGGTTGTCACAAAAACCGCATTTCAAACACAGTTAAAATCAAACTATCCTAGGAAGGGCTGGGAACCTTTGGGTGTCTCACCATCCGATTCTTGGGGTCACGATTCGGTTGAGAATCTATTTTCGATTCAAAACGATTCTGGATTCATTATTCTGGATTCATGATTCATGAAGTCTATTTTTGAATTAGGACATACTTCAGGATCAACTCCAGTCATTTGTGAGACTGGCTGAATTTCTCTCTGCTCTATTTGGCATTCAACTGAGTGAAAGAGCTAGCATTAGCGCTTAGCTGGGAGTGACTGATTAGCCCCCCCAAAAATATATATATTTTGGAAGTTATGAATCTATTTAAAATCTCAGAAGATAAGAATCTCGATTTTTTCCAAAAAATAATTTTTTCCCCCCCACCTCTAATATCAGGTACCTGTAACCATGGCAACACAAATAGAAGTCGTAGGGACCCAGTGTTGGCTCATTTCTTGTTTTGCTCACTGTCTTAATTGCACAGGTCGTTCACCCTTTTTAGTTCAATTGAGACATTACTCTCGCTCTCTGTAGTTTGTTAAAGCTTTCTGTACTTTTTTATAGCATCGAGCATTAGATTAACGAGGATTGTATGGGTATGACATGTTGCATCAATACAGATCAATAAAATCATTTTTCAAGTTGAGCTCAAAGCAGAGATGGTCCACAAATGGTTCCCTGTTACCCTCTGGTGTTGTATGAAATATGATGATATGTGCTGAAACTGAGTATTTATGATATGACAGGTGAACTGATAGTAGCTCAAATTGACATTCACATGCATATTTATTCTCATAGTGATAAAATGTAAGAAAACCACCACCAGTCCTCGTCCATGCACGGCCTGCTCCGACCTCCACCTCAGCGGCAAAGGAAGTGTGGACAACAGAAACACGAGGAATACAAAGGAGAAATCCTTCCTGCATATTATCCCATTTCCCCCCCAATCTAATTTTTCCTAACAATGAGTAAGGTCTTTAACCTGCTCTTTTGTAAAGAGCCTCGAGATAACACTTGTTATGAATTGGCGCTATACAAATAATGATTGATTGATTGATTGAGAAATGCTTGTGGCAGTTTGCCAGAGTCCAGTGTGACATATAATGTAAAAAATGCTGAAGAAAAATGGCTGGATAAATTCATTAATTATCAAAAAAAGTTGGCGATTGAACAAGTTTTGATCGAGTAATTGAATCCTCATCTAACGGTTGTATCTGTTAATTGAAGAAATTTGTGTTTTGGGACGTTTATCGGACAAATTCGCCCGTCGAGGGTGTCAGTAATAACGATTTCTACTTTTTTCATTTCAGCACTCCTGGAAAGAAGTAGGAAAAGCTAAGCTGTGTACAAAGTGAAAAGTCCTCAAACCTCCTCGCAGGTTTGATAGCATCTAATTTTTAATCAAGAGTTTTGTAACAGCCAAATTAAACAAGCCTTAGGACCTCGGGTTGTGATCCATCTCACACAGGATAAAAAATGATTGAGAAATCAATCAGTGTAAATTAATCCTCAAAGTACCCCACAGCCATTTATTAGGATCTTAAAATTGTGGTGATGTGATGATGTATTTGGCTCTTCCCCACTTAACTTTCCCACCATAAAAAGGGAACAAATATTGAATATTACGAACACTAAACACACGCTGATAGCTTGTACTTGGAGCCACTCAGCATTTGTTGCTTCTCCTTTTGGAGGGATCAAACTGAGAGGCTCAGAGCGCGTAAAATCAATGTCACATTAGATTTCACATAAAGCATGGTTTTAGGCCGACTTTGATCTGTTTTCTTTGACCAGTTGACCAGTTGAGTTCGTCTCATCTCCACTTCTATGTCATCGATTTCTTCTTATTGCGGCCTCATTGTTAGCTAAAAATCTTCTAATGCTGCTTTTAGTAAACAGTATGAAGGGAAGATGAAGGTCCCGCGTATCGCCCCACTCTGAGGAGGCTCTGAAAAGCTCCATTTATACCATTATTTTCAGGCAATTATAGAAGGTAAAAACAAGAGAATGATGAGGCACTTTGATTTTTTTATACCCTGCTCGTCTACTGTGATACAAAACAATGCTGTGCACGGGTTAAACAATGGGGATCATCATAACAAGGAATAATACTGTTCAAGAGTCACTGGTAATTTTTGGTATACAATGCGAATCCCCCCCCCCCCCCCCCAAAAAAAAAACAACAACTCTCCAAATGCGTCACCACTGACCACTTGGGATTGGATCTCACTTTCTCGCTTTCTATGCAAATTATTAATCAAATCCATTAGCCTTTAAAAACAAATGATTATGACAAACTGTGATGCTGCAGCACAGTGTGAGAATTGCACTTATGTGCACCAGTGGTACAAAGGAACGGATGATTATGAATTTAAGTGATGGTAGAAACAGACAAAATAATCCGCAAGATAAACACACAAAGTGATATTAACCAGTGATCGCTGGTACTTTATTTTCCAGTAGGGGGCAACATTTCCACACATGGACCAGGATGTACGTCTTAGATCATTAGCTTGATTTAAACACATAATTGAAATTTCAATTAACGAGCTAATAGACTTCACAATCGTAGTTGTAACTTAAAGGCACAGGTATGTCCATTCCACCACCAGGGGGGCTCTCGATCAAATCAATAACATAAGATGATGTCGAGGATTTGCGGGGAATCATGGGAGTGATTCTCTCGGATTAAAACAAACTCTTGAGTTGACCGTAGTCGAGACGACCGGGCGAAACCGACCTGAGGAAGAGAAAATGTTTACCGACGAGCTGATGTATCCGATGTATATTTTACGTCACAGCAGCACATACAGCAACAGTACGGCAGCTTTCAGCAGCACCTCCCACTTTTTTTATGTAGCAGTATTTGATGTGACATCCTGTGTTTCCATGGCAACGATAAACTTGTTTGTCAAGGTGGCAGCCACGAAAGAAACAGGGATTTACAAACCATAAAATTAAGGACTTTTCTGGATTTGGTAACTGTTCTGCAGTCTGTCACGCTAAAGTGGTGTTTTCTTCTTCTTTTGTTATTTAATTTGCAGTTATCAAACAGCTTTCAGATCAATCTATAGCCATATAGTGGGGCGGTAGGGTCACATTTTAATCATGCAGTACTGTAAATAATGGACTTAAAGAACAAAAGATGACATTATTGTAGCACGAACACTTGACTATTTGAATATTTTGAAATAAATGACCCTAAAGATGTTTCACCTGTGGACATTTTGGGTGTTTGACCACACCTGCCGTCATAGTGCCTGAGGGGGGGGGCTCCTTTTTGTGGCATTTAAGCATGTGTGTGGCCAGGCAGTCTGCTGTTTTTGCACTGCCCGGCCACACCTTATGGGATGTGCATATAACTATACCTCCTTTAAAAAATAGACTTGTAAATATGGCAGCTTTAAGTTGAAGCTGTCAAATGTCATAAAAAGTCTTCATCTTTTTTTTTTATATACCTTAAGGCTAACTCTGTTTCACTTCCCAGATGGCCTTTAGTGTCAGCTCTCAATTTGTCTATAAAAACTTGGTGTTTGAGCAGCTGAATTTCCTGTCAGCTTCTCCATCCACA
Source organism: Labrus mixtus (assembly GCF_963584025.1). Lineage (NCBI taxonomy): Eukaryota > Metazoa > Chordata > Actinopteri > Labriformes > Labridae > Labrus > Labrus mixtus. The sequence continues at coordinate 31,026,073 of NC_083613.1, read as the reverse complement.
CAGCCTATCGTTGTTTTCAAGCCTGTCACTCGCTAAGTCCTTCTTATTTTCTGTTCACAAAGGGGATGGAAAAAAAAACAAAAAAAAAACGATGTTCTTCCAGTCAACACATCTCCTGTCCACACGTCTCCACTGTGCCCTTCACCTCCCATGCCCCACTCCACGCTGTCACCACTCAATAAGAACCACACACACACACACACACACACACACACACATGCACATACACATGATTGCATGCATTTCCTCTAACAGATACTCACATCAATTACCACCAGTCTCTCTAACCCCCACGCACACACACACACACACTCACATTAACACTTGTGTGCTTGCATACATGTACACACTCACACACCCACGGAGAGCCCCACATAGACATTGCCTGCAGCTGTATATTTAGCGACACACACACAGTGCCATTAGGGATCTGAATGGAGAATCAGTGTACAAGGCCAGAGTGATTGTAAGGAGCTCACTCAAAGGTCTGCCGATTATTTTGGTCTCCACAGGAAATCATTTACAATAGCACCCCCCCCCCCCCCCCCCCCCCACCACCACCACCACCACCACCACCACCTTCCTCTCCTCTTCCCAGTTCAGTCCATTTAAACAGGGTGTAGTGTGTGTGTGAGTATGTGCGGGCCGGACGGTGCATTATATGAAAGTGTTAAGTCACAGTATCAATAGGGGAAATTCTTTGCTGTGTTGTCTTTTGCGATCGGGTATAGCGTGCCGAGGAGGCCGCACTCGCTTAGAGAATAGGGTGCTTGGAAGTGAGTCATACACAATGTGATGCAACACAGCGGAGCAGATTTGAATTATGGGGCAATGAACAATGAGGTCATCACAGGGCTGGGGGCATAAATCTCCCAGTACCGTGGTAGAACACAGAATTCCTTATCAATGGAGGAAACCAACAGCAAGGGGTTGGGAAAATGCTGCATTGTTTAAGAGAGACTTATTCAGTGTTGCAAATAAAGGACGGGGCTGCTTGTGTTTAGTGTGCGAGACAATAGAAGGGGAATTCTGATTTGATTTTCAATGACATTGTTTTTGTAGCACTGTTTACTTTAACAACGACAGTTACATTTTGTCATGTTAACGGGGGGAGAAAAAAAAAAAGCGACATTCTCCAGAAAACAAGTCGCAACCTTGCCTTTTTTTCCACCGGCGTTTTTAAGTGTTTGCACGCCTCTTTCATCCACCATGCTGCATCCAGTGATATTTTCCATATCTTTCCCCCTCTTCAGCAGATTGTCCACAATCAGTGTCTGCTGTAATACCATCATCCCCAGGCCCCTCTTAAATTTCCTGCTTACTGGGCTTTTACTTTAACTGCATTACATACATCTTCCACTCCCTGCTCATCTGGTTCCTTTCAGCATAAAACAGGCCGAAAAAGATGGATCTAACTCGAAGCGTTTCTTTTTTTTTTGACGCGACCGCTCGTCTTGATGGCAATTTCTTTTAATTTTTTTTTTAGAAAATGATAATATTGTCATTTGTTGTTGCCTGTTCAGTGGCACAGCTGCGATCTTGATTGATATCGAATGGTGTTTTCATTCCAAGTCTTTGAGAGTGAGAATATGTGCCAGGGCAGTATCGATCCGTAGCTTAGTTGATGGTGCAGTGTGATAGGCCGAAGGAGGGCGAGAATGACTAGATGGCCACGCTTGATGGAGCAAAGATATTAACAGACATAGCAGAGTGAGCAATGGCCTTGTAATGTATGTTTGCATCTGTTTTGTGTTTTTCCCCCTTCATGTTATTGAGCTGACTCGCCTCGTCTCAGTTGTAATTATAGCGCCTAACTCTGCCTAAGGTTAAACCCCCTTTTGACTGGCTGCTAAATAATTCTCTATGTAAGGACACTGTTCAAACCTGCCGGCTTCTTTTAGCACATTTCGCAAGCTCTAGTCGAGGACAATACAGCTCATTTGAGATAAAAGCGCTGTGTCCCTTTGGCATGAGCACCCGTCAATTGGTCCCTGACGTATCTTTCACATTTTGCAATAAAACCATTTTACCACCTCTGTGTTTTGCAAGGCAGCCTGATAGTGTCACACCAAGACAGATGAGCAGCACTCTGGCCTGTGCGCCTGCAGCAATAACTTACACAGGCTCCGAGTCTGCTTTCTAACCATGTAAGAAATTGTGCGCCTGTTGCCCTGCAGTGTGCGCGCGTGTGTTTTTGTGAACCCACTGATCGTGTCCCCCCACAGATGGATTTGTATGATAAATGAGACGGCATCCATCACATGTATCATGATGAGAGTGAGGGGGGAATTGGACAAGGCCCGTTTATTGCAGAACGAGGCTGGGCTGAAGCATCCTTTGATAAATGATATTTGGTATTTTGAAACCTCTCTTGGAGTAAAACCCATTTCAGGCAATCGTTGTAAGCTGTTTTTATGGTTGGAAGGATGTTGGGGTGTGTTCTTTTCTTTGTGTGTGTGTGTGGTGTGTGTGTGTGTGGGGGGGGGGGGTTACAAAGTGGCAACCTCTGATGTTGAAAAATGAAGCCAATGAAGAAGTGCATCTGCAGTTCATCGAGTGTCCACTTGAGGCTGGCTCCAAAAGCTCAGAAAGTCCCATTAACAACCATGTTAAAATGCCTTTTTTTACAATATAAATAAACATGTTTACAGCTTTGCATTACAAATAGTTTTAATCTTAATAGGTCATTCCTTAATTCATGCATAGTGTAGGGTGGATCATTTTTGAATAATTTCGCCGTTTTGATTAAATTGAGGCGAAGAGGTATACATACCTACCTGTCCACCATGGGGTCCAGGCCTTCAGCCGCTCTGCCCCCCCCCCCCCCCCCCCCCCCCCCCCACACCTCTAGAACTCCCTCCCATCACAAATCCTTAATATCGACTTCCTCTCCATTTTTAAATCACATCTCAAAACACATGAGATATTCAGTCTGAACATTCTCCATCCTCTACGTCCTGTACCTTTGGGTTTTTAATGTTAATTTTATCGACGTGTTGTAACTTTGTCGTTTTTACCTCTGCTTTGTAAGGTGACCTTGAGAGTTTTGAAAGGCGCCTTTAAATAAAATGTATTATCATTATTATACATTTGCTTGTTTAATCGTTCGGTTGAGGCGGCTAACAGGTGAGCGCTTTATAGCTGTTTTTGTAGGAGGCCTTATGCATGTTATAACTGGACCTCTTCACCTGTTACTAGTTCAAAGTTAGGTTAAGATATTTCTAATGTAGGATCCACCATCGTTCAGCTTCAAAATGCCTCTTCAGAAACAAACGTGTGACATCACTGAGACTACACCCATGTTTTATACAGTCTTTGTTGGGCACTAGTCTATAGAAACATCCCATTGTCCAGGGTTGAGTATTGTTGATTACAGTTCCAGGGTTCACAACCCAGCAAAATCAACCTTTTTTTTTTCATTTATATACCTCCTTTCCTCATCCCTCTTTCTTTTGCTTTCTTTCATTCAAAGATTTATGTGAAGCCCTTAGACAAGAGTCTTTAATTTTACGCCTGGGTAGACCATACACACTATTGCGCCACACTCTTTATGCTTTGTATTGAATCTGTCCAAGCCCCGGGCGAGTTTGTGGTTCCAACATGAAGATATAGCGTACCCCACCCTTTAAGGAAGGCACCACATTTCTTCATTCGGAAGCGCCATAAATCTCACCCAACAGGCGTCGAGACACTTCCTGGTATCTTATGTGTTGTCTGTGGCATAATTACAAAGGGTAAAGTATGAGAAAGCATCATGAAGGCAAAGTGTGGAGTCATCCTAATTACATACAACGGGCTCATGAGTAATGGGGTCGACGCAGGACATCAATACGACCACTGCCTCTCATAATAGAAAATACCATTGTCCTACTGTGAGAAAATGGTCAGCATCTATCATGTGGACTCCATTCTTTTTTCTCAGGAAGACGTTGAGCCCAGAGACTTAAAAAAACTCTTTCCATCATATCCATCTATTGTTCAGTCAAGCTAAGTCACTCAGCATACAAATCCCTCTCAGCCAGCGCCCTCACCCTCCAGCTCTACCACTCTGAAAGCGAGTGGTGCAAGCGTTCACCATTTACCCTTCAATATCCTCTCTGGATGTTCTCCTCGTCGTTGCTCCTCAAGGAGCCCCTTTCACCTTCATTTAGACCAAAGTCTTGTCGCTCATGTGAACTGGAACAGTTAAATATAAACCCTGCTCTCCGGTTGAGTCAGAAGTCACTGATTGTAATTGTACAAAAACACCTGAAATTATGTCATAGGCCCTCTGTAATGCACTTCAGGTGATTTGAACTGGAGCTACCTGGTGACCTTGAAAAAAAAAAGTAATATAGTCCAACAAAATCATGTAAAATATTCAGTGACCATGCTTTAACAAAACATTTTGCTCCATTATACGTCCAGGGCAACCGCAGTATTGTCAGGGTTAGGCAGCTAAAATGCTACGCTACTTTGATTAGAGAAAATAACATTATTATCTTAAATGTAGCTAAAGGTCATATTAAATCTGGACCATACTGTTTAAAAATGGAGGCAGTTTCAGTGACTTCACCCTTGTTTTCTAAAGATGTGTTTTAAAGCCCAACGATGGTGGTGGCCATGTTTGATATACTGTCTCCAACTAACTTATGGTCAACCCTAAACGGCAGGCGAAGGTGGAGTGAAGCCGGCTTTTAACGTCCTTGCAAACAGCTCCAAAGCACCCATCTGCCAGATTAGCCACGCCCTTAATTATGCACAACTCTAAGCCCTAATATAATCATAATGGATGAGTTATGAAAAATGCATGCACAGTACAGTACAGTGTGTGCACAAATTAAGGAATGACCTTTTCAGACCGAACTCATCAGGCTGAAAACATTCTGCTGCCATTTGTTTACATGGGCGTTCATAGGACTTGTTGGTTTCTGAGCCAGCCTCAAGTGGACTCTCAAGGAACTGCAGTTATTTGCACCTCTGCATCGGCTTAATTTCTCAACAGCGGAGGTTGCCGCTTGGTCTGGACGTAAGCTACAGGCTCATGCATTAAATATGGATGGACTACAAGCATATGGCCATCCCAACCTTAATACCCTTCCTTTGCACACTAAGGGCACACTAATTCCCACTTTGCTCTTTAATGTTAGGCAATGCAAGTTATTTATAAAGCAGCATTCATACTCAAAGTGCTTTACAGTTAAAAACAGAACCTCAACAGCATTAGGAGCATTACAGTGGATACGTCATCAATCCAAACGGTCATTAAAAATAGAAAATGTGAAAATCCAAGAGGCATAGATTATGTTAGGCGTAATCGGCCAATCATGCTGGTGTGGTGGTAATGTGGAGAACTGTTGGGCCTGTTACTTTTAACGGCAGAAAGTTGAACAAAATTAGGATTTAATGAAGAATTCCTCCTCAGGGTTGGGATAAATAAGACTGCACAGCTGATGTATAGGCATGGACTTCTACAACGGCTGCATCTTTAATCAGATCTTTTTCCAGACTTGTTCACATAAACGAGTCCTAATGAAAATCTTGTTCTTTTTTTTTTTCCCCCACCCTACACCAACTTGTTCCTTCATCACCTCGCCCCCGTTTTCCATTCACTAGTTTCTTTCTCCACTCCTTGTGCTCAGCTCCTAATTCATTGATCCTTCCATTGTTGACCAGCTCGGTGTGAATAATGTATAACGTGTTCTGAGAGAAGGAAGGGAGACAGCAGTGAAGGTGACGTATAGGTGGGGGGAAGCTTAGCGCCTTTAACTTGCCAATGCTCTGTTGCTCCAGGCAATTATTTTGCTGCATTGTAGTGCATGCATACACATACATATATACGATATATATCTATAAAATGCACTCATTCAATGCATACACATGAATGCGTACAAACACATGCGTGGACACAAACACAGAATAGTGAATCCTTCTTTTGTTGCAGTGTCTGACCACCCAGCCATAGAGATATTGCTCATGGCCTCCTGTGCTGGCTAATAGACCCAATTATTGCACAGCCCTGCCTGAGAGCTCCTAAGAGGTCCAGGCTTTGACACTTTGTATGAATGTGTGTGTGTGTGTGTGTGTGTGTGTGTTGTGTGTGTTTGCAGTTTATGGATGCACTTGTTTTTTTTTTCTGTGCCTTGGAATATACTCAGAGACTGAAACAAAAAATTCAAGGCCAAACAGATATATGCTGTTTGGCCTTAAGTATAAAAACACAACGCATGCAGGCGCCTGGAAGCCTTGTGATTAGTGCGTCGCCCCATA